>NC_061115.1:213991266-214002421 GCF_002878395.1 Capsicum annuum | reverse complement strand
GTCTCTATGTCCTTACCTATTTTCCCCTCACTTTCCCACTGTTTCCTCTCGCCTTTCCCCTGTTTCTCTTTATTTTCATCTATCAATATGTGCACGTATATATTTATCTCTTCTTCTTCACTCTCTCTCCCAAATCATTACTGTTCATGCCATTTTTCTACTATTTCTCTCCGAATTCCCCTTCTCTTTCCTTCTTTGTTTTACTCTCTGTGTGTGTGTATTGTTAGTGTGTGTGTTCTTTGAGAGTGATAAATTATTGTGTTAGGTGCGTAGTGTATCTGTGAGTATGGAAATAGAGGAGTGTCTATATGAATCTCTGTGTGAGCATTCTATAGCTATCACTATATACCCATTCCAGTGAGGTGTAAATTGTGCATGGTGTGTCATGTGTATGAGGTCCATTCAATTTGTTTAGGGGAAGGGGAAAATGTGAAAGGGGGTAAGGATTGGGGGTATGTGGGTATAGGGGTGGTGAGTGAGATGGTGAGTTGTCAATATTTTATTGAGAAGGTTGTATTTTGTTATGGATTGTTTTTTTTTTTTTTTGGAAGAGTTATTAAATAGGGTGATGTCTTATAAAGTGAGGTAAAATAGATAAAATTTGCTTTTGGGAGGGGCAAAATTACGTGCCTACATCATGTCCCTCTTTGACTATAAACACAAAGTGTTTTCAGACAAAGAAGTAGAAAACGAGATAGAATTTTGACCCGATTATTAGTGAAAATGAAGAAATACAAGGATGGAGTGCAATCGAGTCTTGATTTTGGGCATGCTAACTATCACAAGTTATGTGAGAATCAGGTCACATGTAGAGGGACTATACTGAGTTGGAGAGTCGAGTGAGATCCTATCGATGTTTCAGTACGCAGCTCTGTCATTATATCAAAAATAAAAATTACAAGTTAAAAAAATAAATGAAATTATAAAAGTCCTATCTATGCAGCTTTTCTTGACCCTTGACTTAAGTCTTCAATGCTTTTCAGAGTGATAAAATATCTGTTTTTCTTTGGGTTGAACTTGAAAATAGATTCTTTATCCATGAAAAATTTGGTCTAGTAGATAAACTTTAAAAATTGACCATGTTCTACAGGTGGTACTTCTAAATTTGAACTTGAATCTTGAAAATCTTCACCCTATTCTTCAGGCGAGGTCCTAACTTTCAATTTCTTCACCTTATTCTTCAGACGGGCTCTAACTTGCTATTTCATCACCTATTCTCCAGGATCCTGACTTGAAATTTCATCACCCTATTCTATAGGTGTGCTCCTGACTTACTATTTTATCACCATATTCTCCAGGCAGGCTCCTGACTTGCAATTTTATCACCCTATTCTCCAGGTGGGATCCTGACTTACTATTCATCATCCTATTCTTCAGGAGGGCTCCTAACTTGAAATTTCATCACTGTATTCTCCAGGAAGGCTCTTGACTTGCAATTTCATCGTCCTATTCTTTAGTCGGACTCCAGACTTACTATTTCATCACCCTATTCTCTAGGTGAGCTCCTGACTTGAAATTTCTTCATCCTATTCTCCTGGCGGACTCCTGACTTACAGTTTTATCACCCTATTCTCCAGAAGGGATCCTGACTTGCAATTTCATCACTCTATTCTGCAGGCGGGCTCCTGCTTTATAATTTCTTCACCTTGTTCTCTAGGCGGGCTACTGACTTTCAATTATTTCACCCTGGTCTCTATACGGGATCTTGAATTTTAATTTGTTCACCTTATTCTCTAGACAGACTCCTGACTTACAGTTTCATTATCCTATTCTCTAGGCGGACTTTTGACTTACAATTTCTTCACTTTGTTCTTCATACGGGCTCCTGAATTTCAATTTCTTCACCTATTCTCTAGACGGGCTCCTGACTTACACTTTCTTCACCTTATTCTCCAAGCGAGCTCCTGAAATCAAAGTCAAAACTAGAACACAAATTATCTTGAAGATTTATAATAAAGAAAGATTCTATTTTTCTAAAAATAAAGTCTCATTTTTCAGGAGGGTTCTGAACAGTAAGTAAATTCCATTTTTCAAGAGGGTTCTGAATAGAAAGTAAAGTCTCATTTTCCACGAGAGCTCTGAACAAAAAAGTAAAGTCTTATTTTCCAGGAGGGTATTGAATAGAAAGTTAAACCCTATTTTTCAGGAGGGTCCTGAACAAAAAATAAAGTCTAATTGTTCATAATGGTCCTGAACAGAAAACAAAGTCCCATTTTCTAGGATAGTCTTGAACAGAAAGTAAAGTCCCATTTTTAGAAGGCTTATGAATAGAAAGTAAAGTCTCATTTACTAGAAGGGTCCTAAAAAGTAAGACAACTCATGGATATGATTTTTCAAAGGTAGTTGAACTGAGTGAACATAATTTTACCCCTCACTCAACAAAGAAAAAAATTCAATTTAAAAACATGATGGTTGGCTTGTGGTTTTAGCTTTTGAGGCGATTGCTCTTGCACTTGTCACATTTTATCTTGCTTCCAATTAATGGCATATGTCATTGACTTGTTGAACCATTGATTCAAACACAAATTATAAGGAGTGTTTCTAAAATAAATACAGTATCTTTGTTTTGTTATGTCTCTCAAATAAATTCTTTGAACCTTCGTATTTTCTCGACTTCCCTAACTTGTCTGTTGACAAAAACTTTCTTGCATGCCTTGTTTTAGCTTATAATTATGTTTCTTTCATGTGTTGGCCTTTTGTATTATTTTGTACAATTGAAGAAGTTGATAGCAATTTTTGAAATCCTTCTCACTCATATTATCATGAACTTGACTCAAAGACACGAGAAAAAATAACAATAATTTTTCATTTGGATAATAGACTCAAGAGACCAAAAATAGCAATATAAAGAAGAAGAAAAAAACAATGAATGTCCCCTTTTTGAAAACAGAGAAAAGAAAATTTTATCTAAAAATGACAATCTATTCTAATGATTATAACATGCATTTGGATTAAACTACCTAAATTTTCCATCCTACCTTTTGTCGATTATTGTTGAGTTAATGGCCCTAACACTGAGTTTCTTTCTTAGACCAATTGCACTCATAAACCCCATTCGTCTAGAGACATCTTGAAGGGATTTTGCCAATAAGCTTCTCTCATTTCTTTTCTCTCAGCTCACCATCACCCTACGACATCCTTGAGAGTTTTCACCTAAGAGACTCATACTTTTATTTCTCCCAACTCTGTGCCTATGATAATTTTCACCAATGTGACTATCATTTTCATGTCTCTTATCTCACCATCGCCTTACGGTGACTGCGAGGGTTTTCACCAATAAGACTCTCTCATTTTTATTTCTTTCAACTTACTATCGCTTTACGATGCCTGTGAGGGTCTTCATTAATAAGACTCTCTTATTTTTATTTCTCTCCTGATTTCTTATGCTGAGGAAGACAACATCATATATTCATCGCATGCTTAGCCTTAACATTTTTAAAGATTGATCTGAAGGTTTTTCTTTGGTTGTAACGTGTCTTTTGGATAAGGTTAGAAATAAAGGATTACATGAGGCTCAAATGACACTTCTAATGGGTAAGATTTATAACTTTTGGAATTAGCTTTAACAATGAAAATTAACTCATGCCCTAGTTTCTTTAACTGGGTGATTCAAAATTATTTATTTGGTTGGACCGA
The DNA here is from genome assembly GCF_002878395.1 of Capsicum annuum. NCBI lineage: Eukaryota > Viridiplantae > Streptophyta > Magnoliopsida > Solanales > Solanaceae > Capsicum > Capsicum annuum. Next base: position 213,998,785 of record NC_061115.1, on the reverse strand, counting down.
ACCTAGAGTAAGGTTGCCTATGTATATCACCCCCAAAGAGGAGAATCAGTCAAACGTAGTTTCGATAAATTTTTCTTTTGCTTGATTCTGATTTCTTTTATTTCTTTTTTCTCCTTTATCGGCTCTTTTTATCCCTGGGACTTTTTCCGACTCCATTTTTCATCAAAATGACTTAGTGGACCCCTGTACTAGATCGGTTTTGTAAGTTGGACACTTCTACTTACATGTTTGTCATCTGGACCCTCCAAAACCCACTAAAAGCTATATTTTAAGCCCTTTGACCGTTGACTTTGCCTATGTGGCATTAAAATACTGACTAGGACGAGGAGAGTGATTACACTCGCTTGGGGTGCAAGTAGGGTTCAATTTTTGGTCAATTTTATATTAAAATAATTAAAAAAAAAAAATTATTTTTTTTTAGTTTTTAATTTAAAATACTTTAAAAATTAAAAAAATTTAAAATAAAAAATAAAAAAGCCCCCCCCCCCCCCCACCCTACCCCCCCCCACCTCACCCCAGCCCCCGTCAACCAATCCCCCAACCCCACCGGCTGCCATGGCCATTGTAAAATCATAATTGCAATTGCAAAGTACAACTTCTCAAGCCTAAAGTACAGCAATTCACAACATTAAAAGAAACTAATCAACACACGTTGAGTAATTTTTTTCCAAACAAATCAACACAACCAACAAGAATCAGAAGATGAAGATAAAGAATCAATAAGAAAGAAACAAACAAATGATGTGGTTTTCTTTCTTCTTCGATTCTTACTTCTCAATTTTTTCAAACAAACAACAAGAATCAAATAACAAGAATCTTTCTTCTTCGATTCTCACTTCTCAATTTTTCCAAACAAACAACAAGAATCTAATCACCAGTTGTTATAAATTGAGTAATCCTGAGATCATCATCATCTTCAACAACAACCAAAGCTCAAACACAGATAAACAGGTGAACGAAAAAGCTTCAAGAACGCTAGAGATTATGCAACAAAAGAAAAAAAAGTATTTTTTTTGCCTCTTAGTGCTTTAAGCTTTTCTTTTCAATTTTTTGAAAGAGTAAGAAGAAAAAGAAGATAAAAATGCTGAAGGAAAAGAAGAAGGAGAAGAGGAGGGAGAACCATAAGAAAAATAAGAAGAAGATCGCAAATTTGAAAAATGGGGAAGAGAGAGAAAGGGGAAAGGCGAGGGGTTTATTTATTTATTTATTTTAATATTTAATGTTTTTTATATTTAAAAATAAAAATGACGTGGAAGCTGATCTGGCAGATGACGTGGCGAGAGTGTATTACACTCACCAAAAAAGTGTTTAAAATGTTGCTTTTTAATGGGTTCAGGAGTCCAGATGATAAACCTGTTAGTAGAAGTGTCCAACTTACAAAATCGACCTAGTACAGGGGTCCACTAAACTATTTTGCCCCATTTTTCTTGACACTCTTCTCTTTTTTTGTTTTGGACACATTTTAAAAACTTTTCTGACTTCATGTTTTTTGCTCGACACTTTTTCTTTTGAACTTTGCTAACTCTCTCTTGATTCTAAAAGAGGGGTATGAAAGAAAATAAAACTAAAGTTCAAAAGGGATAAACAACAGATAACACAATATTTTGATAACAGAATGGAATGCCTTCGTCATATCAATCCTTAAAAATGCAAGTACATAACATGAAATATGAAAATGGAAGATGAAGATTGTTTATTCTATCTTTTCCACAATACTAATTTTAACTGAGCATGTGTGTCGTCTTTATTTTTGTGTTTGTGAAATATACAACTCCATTTTTGTTGTACCTACCTCTCATTGGATGACTCATATTTTAGTGGAGCAAATTTTTCTTTATTTTTTCTCGACTAGAGATCATGCATTCACTTCTTGACTTAATTGAGATATACCTTTCAATTGATGACCAAGATTTTCTTGTGATTCTCAAAATAATTTCCTTGATTTTTAAAGAAGGCCTCAACTTGGTCGTGTGATTCTCAAAATAATTTCCTTGATTTTTAAAGAAGGCTTCAACCTGGTCATCAAATGTATTAACACTCTACCTACTTTCTCAGATGCTTTTTTTTCTAACTTTAGCCCTCTGATTCAATGTTTCATGATTAAACTGAATTTTAAGATCTGACTGAAAATCCACGAGTATGTCATATCACTAGAGCTAAAATAAAATGTATTATGTAAAGAAGACAAAAAAATTACTTAAAATAACACCAAAACAAAAAGGGACCCGATATTTCATTGAAAGGAAAGAAAGAAGGGTTTGAACAAAGACAATTAAAAAATAAAACATGATATATCCCAAACTAAAACACTAAAATAATTTGAAAAATAGAAAGAAAAACAATACAAACTATGAACAATCCTTTCTAATAAGGAGAGGAATGACTTTTCAATTGTTGAGCTTGACATCTTAGCCACTGATTTGCACATCATCATGACTAGAGTTTTCACCACTATCAATGTACTGCACCATAAATGACTTATCTTGAATCATCCTTTCTATTTCTCTTTTCAAAGCACGACAATATTCAATACTATGATCCTGAACATTAAAATGATATGCACATCTTATATTAGGAATAAAATTTCTTGACTGTGGGTCATGAGTATATCCAAGGAGAGGAGTGATCATGTTCCACTATATCAATCTCTAAAACAAACTGGCATATGATTCTCCAATTTATGTGTAACTATTCCTAGGCTTCCGCCTCTTTTCATTGTTTGTCTTAGACCAAAAATCCAGCCTAAAAGGGCTTTGGTATGTTTGTGGAGTTGGAGGATTATTTTGAGGAGTTGGTGCATGCAATTATGGATAAGAAGGAGGTTGAACATATAGTTTTTCATTGTTCAAAGGATATTGAGGAACAAGAATGAAATATTTTGGATTTTGAAGAAATGAACCTTGTTACAGGTGAGATGTTGATTCGGTGTATAGGATAGGGGTTAAAGCTGATAGTGTTGGTGAGTTGGGCCTTCAAATCTATGTTGTGGCCCTGGCACAACAATAGCTACATTTCTCTTATTCTTTCATCCAGTTCCCCTCAATTCATTGCAATATCATTCCAAATGTTTCACAAAATTCTCCTGCCCATCACGCTCCTCAAATTTTGATCTCTCAAAGCTAGGAGAAAAGTTAATACTTAAAGACATGTCCCATTCCTTATATGAAACATCTTCAAAATACACAAGTTCCAGAGAATTTTTCATAGTCTTTCTACACTCTTTATTTTTCTGGCCATTTTCTCTTGCATCTATGTCATGTCAGGCTTCTTGGTAAGAAATTTTGGTGGTCTAGTTAACTTAAATGTAGGCTCAGGAATATAGCAATGATCATCAAGAATATTGAACATAGACTCACTAGAAAATTGGGCAAGCACAACCGTTGGATGGATAACCAAGGTGGGAGCCTCAGTAAGGGGTTTGATCAACAAAAACACAGACGGTAGGTGGTGTTGTAAATGTGGTAGATTTGTACAGAGGAGCTAGGAAATGAATGGTGAAAGCATTGGGATGTTGTTGGTGTGGAGTAAATTCTTATACAAGTTATGGTGTCTTAACAACAGTAGGAAACTGACTTTGCAACATTGCTGAAAACTTCAAGATATTTGTAGAGTCAATAGCAGGGAATGAAGGAGGAGGCAGCCCACTAGCCCAAGGTCGGTGCAATTCTGTCATTTGTTGCTTTAGTTTCAAAATCTCTTGCTTTAAACTCTAATTTTTCAGACTTTTTCACTGACCCATGATTTCAGTCTCAATATCTTTGCTGGACATGACTAGCTCTTTCTTGGATTTGGTATAATATGAAGGATCAGCCAAAATTCCACAAACCAACCACCTTAAACGAACTGAACCATAGAGGTAAAAAACGCCTTAGAGTTCAACAGTTTTTCAAAACCTTTTTCCTTTTTTTGTTTCTTGAAAAGATTATAGAACCCAAAAAGGGTGCCTACGTATCTCTTTTCCAAGAGAGAAAAGTCAAGTGTGCGTAATTTGTAAATTTTTTTCACAAAATGGCTGATCAAACTCTCTTTATTCTTTTTTTTCATGAAATTTTAGAGGAAAAAAAATAACGCTTAAAAAATAGCCGAAAATCTTTTTAAATTTTCAGCTTTAAATTTCTTATGCAAAATGAAACCTATGATGATCAAAGAAAAATCCTTTTTGTATTTTTATATGAAGAAATACGTGAAACAAGTAATCCAAAAGAAGAGTAAATTCTTTTTACTTTTAAAAAGATATTTACACAATCTTTCTAAATTTTTTATTCTGACTTTCATACAAAAATGAAATCTAAGGCTATTAAAAGAAATCTTTTTGTATTTTTTTTCAATGCGTATATATGAAACACATACTCTAAAATGAAGAGTGAAGAGAATCTTTTGGATTTTTTAAAATATGATCACCGAACCCTAGAAGGGTTGTCAACGTATCTTACTCCCGAGAGAGGAGAATTAGGTGTACGTAGTTTGCCCAGATCGTACAATTAAAGAGTACGTAACAAACTAGATCCCGACTTGGGGCATGACCAAAAGAAATGAGAAAACACGCAAATAAATCTTTTTTGAGTTTTCGATTTGAAACTTCATATAAAAAATAAAACAAAACAAAACACGAAAAGAAAATCCTTTTGGTATTTTCGTATGAAATGGTTCAAAATAAAGCACCAACAGAAATAAAATAATTTTTGAATTTGCGATGTAGGAAAGTATGAAGATACTAAAAAGAAAATCTCTTTAACATTTTCACTGTATGAAATGTACAAAACTTCTAACATCTTTTTGAATTTTCTTTTATAATATATATAAAGCTCCTATTACAATAATTTTTTTTGAATTTTTTGAATTATGAATGCATGCTAAAGAAAATAAAAGAAAAATCTTTTTGAAGTTTTGATTTTTGAGCAAATACACGCAAAAGGTAAAGAAAAAAATCTTTTTGAATTTTGTGGAAAAAAAAAAGTCATAAAGAACTCCTATAAACTATGAAAACTTTTCTTTGGCTTACTTTTTTTTGAACTTTTCTTAGCCTAAACACGTTTACCCCCCCCCCCCCCCCTTAATTCTAGTACATGTTTTTTCAAATTAGTCCGTCAAGTGACCCTATTTCCCTCGAAGATGCAACAATTAGCTCATATGGATTCTTTAGGGTGAGTTTCCTACAAAGGACCAGGCAGGTCCCGCTAGGTCTTAACATGATGTAAATAAGAATGACCTAAAAGGTTGACCTAAGCTAGGGTTCAACTAACAAGGCTGTTCGGGGGAGCGTATGATCGAGGTTGCAATTGCTTTCCACCTACTCTATACCAGCTGACGGCTCCCCCTCCTAAAATAAGGTGACTCAACGAAAGGTCGTGTATTGTAAACCCGTAGCACATAGGCATATAATAATGGTAAAAAAATAACACAAACGATAACACAAACAAGGAATTTACACACATATAGTGTCAAACTAAGCTGATACAACTCAACGTTGAAGCTCAACTTCTAAAAAATCTCTAGCAGAGTCGCCAAACTTGTCGCACCCCTTTTTTTTACTTGAAAAAGAGTATTTTAAGTTTGAAAAGTGTTTTATGATTAGAGTGACTAAAACAAAAATTTATTTCGAAAAGGATTTTTACAGTTAAACTCAAAATCGCCACTTGGCATAAATCTAGTGTACCAAGGAACCTTTGGAAATCTTTTTTCAAAATGATTTTTGACTCTTCAAAACTAATCCATGAAAAGAGATTCCGGTTAAGGAATTTTGTTGATCGATGGGAAGGTGTTAGGCATCCCTCTGTCCCGTGGTTCGACCACGATCGATTCTGGAGTATATCGGCCAGTATGACACTATGTAATGTATAAACCAACAACACACAAAAAGAAAACAAACAACTAAACAGTTAAAACTCTAAGTAGCCATTTGGTGAAAACTAAAATTTTCGGAGTTGGAGTTGAAGTTGGAGTTGGAGTTGTGTTTGGTCATGTCTTTTTTGAATTTTTTTTTTACTTTTGAAAAAACTTTTTTAAATATGATTTTATGCCCTAACTTTTACAAACTATCAAAATCACCCAACTAAAATTTACCTGCTAATGAAAAAAGAACACAATTAGCCACTATTATAAAAATAATTACATATACATGTCCATATTTAATGAATTTCAATTATGACATTATAATATTTACATTAATAGCCGTTTTCTCATATTTAAAATTTTTAAATATGGATGTTATATTAACAGATCACTGTTTCCTGTTTTTTAGGAAACAAATATTATCTTTCAAACAAATTTATTTTTTTAGGAACTTATTTAATTTATTTCCTTCATTTTTCGTTCCTAAAAAATAGGAAATGATGAGTTGTTATTAAATTTTAGGGTGCCGCTAATTTATTTCTTTAATTTTCTTATAAATGAAAGATTTTACTGTGTGTGAATAAATTATTTCTATGTAAAACATGCTTTGCATATTTATGGTATATTATATCATATACCATAAATATATAAATATGCTTAGTATGTTTCTTTATACTTTGTATTTTTATATATGTGTGTATATGGTATATATATGGTATAAACTTCATATATAACATATTTTGTATATTTGTATTATAAATGTGCTTAGTATGTTTCTTAATACTTTGTATATTTATATATGTGTGTATATGATATATACATGGTATAAACTTTATATATAACATACTTTGTATATTTCTATTATAAATATAATATTTTATATATTTATGGGTATAAATATAATACTTTATATTAAGGGTGTACATAGGTCGGGTTGGTTTGATTTTCTATTGAAAAAAAATCAAACCAATTATGTCGGTTTATTAAAACTATAAACCAAATCAAACCAACATAAAGTTATTTTTTTCGGTTTAGGTTTTAGTCAGTTCTTTCAGTTTTTTCGATTTTTCTCGAGGTTTTTTTATAATCTTTATTTTTTACAATTATATTGTGATTGAAGTTTAGATCAAGTATGTTTTCACTCATGCACTAAAACCACAATTATGATTGAACTTTTTGCCCTTCATTGAAATCCTTGCTTTAAACAAAATCGTCTTTTTCACTATTTCTTCTTAATATTTAAATAAAATCGTCTTTTTCACTATTTTGTCCTAATATTTAAGATTTGAAAATTAATTAAATATATTTATGGTAAAAAAATATTAGAAGACATCAGAATTTTTATATCTTTTTCTAATTTAAGAATTGAAAATTAATTAAATATTTTTATGGTAAACCTTTCCTTATTTGAAGTCATACAACTGAAATATATATATATATATATATATATATATATATATATATATAAATAAATAATCGTAACACAAATATGGTTTAAATTGATTCGTCTCTCTTATCCTGTGGTAACAAGGGAAAGAGGTATACAAATGTAAAAGTGATACCATCAACCACTTGGAATTGGAAAACATATATGTGTATGTGCTTATGTTTACATTATTACATTAAAGTGTGAAAGATTTTTGAAAAGTGATTTGAACTTTTACACTTTATTAAAAATCTCCGCAAT
>NC_061115.1:213984267-213991166 GCF_002878395.1 Capsicum annuum | reverse complement strand
ATTAAAAATCTCCGCAATAGATAAAATCATTTAATTTTAAATAATCAGACGTTACACGTGCGAGGTACGTGCGACTAAACTAGTATATATATATATACACACACACACACACACACACATACACACATATATATATATTATGTCGGTTTGATTTGAGTCGAATTTGACTTTTTTTAGTTAACACCAAACCAAATCAAGAATGGTCGGTTTTTTTTTCCAAACGCCAAACCAACCAAACCAAACCAAACCATAAGTCGGTTTTTTTCTCAGTTTGGTTTGGTTCTTCGATTTAGTTTGACTTGACGGTTTGGTCTGTACACCCCTACTTTATATATTTATGGGTATAAATATAATACTTTATATATTTATGTGTATAAATATAAATTAACAGTAAAATAATGTCTTAAATAAGAGAGAAAATTAAATAAGGGATAAAAATAATGATGAGAGAGAAAAATAGATATATATTAATTAGGATAGCATTAAGTTTGAAATTATAATTATGTTATTCTTTAAAACTGCTATATATGTAATATTGAAAAAGTTATTTATAAGGAGAGTTTTATGTAAAAATTGAAAGATTGGAGTTATATGTAATAATAATAAAAGTTGGAATTGGAAAATTGTGAAAACAACAAAAACCTGTTTTCCCTTTTCAGAAAAAATTTTCAGAATTATTTTCCGAATTTTCATGGCCAAACACCACAATTTCCAACTCCGGAAAATTTTTTCGAAAAAAAGGGAAAAATTTTCATGGCCAAACGGGCCCTAAAAAAGTGTTCAGTCCAATCAATATAGTCCTAAAATGAAAGGTAGTGAAATTTAAACCTATATTATCCTACACTAATCCTAAACTATGCTTTATCCAATGACTCGGGCCTTGATCACGAACCTTTTTCGAAGACGTAATACATCGGGGCATTTTTCGGTGAATAAATGTAATTTTTCTCGAGGTATTCCCCTACAAATAAATACAATTTCAAGTCCATGCGATAAAATAAAAAATCACTCAAACACACACTTAAACATTCGATAAAGATGAAATCATGAAATGCCCACCCCATTTCACGGCCTAATCATGATGCTACAGAATTTAACCAAATTAATGCCTAATCCGAATTAAACAACAACCAATGAATCTAAACATTCCAATCGTATTCATTTTTTATCAATTTTTCATTTCTCGCCCCCCATTTCGTTCCCGATCACACGGTTAATCATATTCAATATGGAGTCAAAAACAAATCGGTCGCCATTCACCAAGTATTCATGTCATGCTTCCCACAAGATGAAAGTAAAATGAGAAGAGATAGAATTGACCCTTCAATTTAAGCCTTTAAATTATCGAACTAAATAATCAAAATGGAGCTTCGCAAATCCGTAACCTCAAGAGTCTAAAACTCGGTAGATCACCTCACCAACACCATTACAACAGCTAGAGGCGAACCTAGGATTTGAAGTCTGCGGGTGAACCAGTGTTGTTAAAGGCGTGCTCAAGCCCCGAAGCAAGACTCAAAATGTGTTGAGTGCTCGTCTCGCCTAATGTGCAGTTTAAGTTCTAATTTCTAAGACATACTTTCCCTCGTCAATGAGGCTTTCTGAAGAGGAACACTAAACAATTGATATTTCACTTTATCAAAAAAAATCAATTTCTTTGTTCATATATTTGTCGTTTATGCTTATATTATTAGTCTTGAGCCTTTATGCCCTTTTTCGTTAAATCTCACGCTTTATTTGTACTCTGTGCTTAAACACAATAGACTTTGAAGTTTTTTTGCAGTTTCATTTGTTAAACCTCACGCTTTATTTGTACTTTATATTGTTGAGCTCTAGAGGTGCTTGAGCAACAACGTTGATACTGATTAATTGCTCATTGTTATTCATAGTGAGAATGTGGAAGAAATTGGTGCAACCACATGAGAAGATGTGGTGGAAGTGTTCTCAATGGAGGAATTGTTTGGAGATGTGGTTGAGGTGTTCTCAATGGAGGGATTGCTTGGAGCCATTGTTTTGGCAGAGGGAAGAAAACACAAATTCTTATGAAAAAAAATGTTGTGATGCTTTTAGGCTCTTGATACCATATAAACTTTACTGCTAGAGAGAAATGTATCATTTTATTGATATGTATGTGAATATATACAAGAGAATACACAATAAATAACGAAAGAATGAATTAATAAAGAATTGTGCTCTTCTCCTAATCAAAATAAAAACTAATTCATTAATGAGATACTAAGATACAAAAGATCAATCATGAGATATCTTAGTATCAATCAAGAGATATCACTAATAATTACCACTCATTTAATGACGACTTTGTTGGATCTATCTCGACCCACATTTTAGCAGTTGTTGGCCTCAATTTGGTGGATGTGGCCTTGTACATGATCATTGAGTTCCAGTAGGATCTATGATGGTACAAGGGTCATACGAAAGTACCAAATGGAGGCGAGCATCCCTTTTTGCTCCTCAAATTTTACGTTGTGGGAATTTCCTTAACTAAAGTGAGGGGTAGGAGGAGGGTGGGTTGGGGAAAATGAAGCTCCTCCTTTTTATTCATTAATTTTTTTTGATGCAACCGGATATTATGTGTTGCGAAAAGGCTCAATATGCCACTGAACTATCAGAAATGACTTATTTATGCCATTCGTTAAAAGTTGGGCCCATTCATGCCATCGCCCTTACAAAACAGGCTCATCCATGCCATTACTTTTAATAGCTGATTTTTAGAAAACAGCTTTGCCACGTGGCAGCCAATTAGAGGTCCACGTCATTTTTAATTTATTTTTTTAAAAATTTAATCTAAAAAAAATTATAAAATTTTTTTATTATAAATATTTTTTTTATAAATATTTAAAAAAAAAAATTAAAAAAAATCCCTCAACTTTGCAACCTTATACATTATGTATTTATAAAAAAAATCTTATTCTAAAGAAAACTACCCCAATCATCCCCACCTTTTCCTCAACCCCTCAACTCCCTCAACTTCCCAACCTTATACATTATATAGTACACCCACACAAACACAAAGGGGGACATAGAAAAGCACAAAGATAAGGGGAACGAATAGGGAGGATTAGGAAAACAAAAGGGACAAAAATAGGAAGAAAGGGAGAGGAACCTTGAAAAAAAACACGGACTGGGAGAGAAAAACAAGAAAACAGAAGATTTAAGAAGAAAAGTGAGTAACATTTGACAGAAACAAAAAGCAAATAACATAAACGGGTAGACAACGAGTTGAAGTTTGAGGTTTGGTTCGTGGTTTCGAGTTCGCAGCTTCTTCTTTCTTTTATTGGCAACTATTTTTCCAAAAGGTAACCACCCTTTACCTTTCTTTGAATAATATAATATCGCGATTATGTGAAATTCAATTCCAATATTATGAAGTGGAGTTGCTCTTATTTTACATTTGTTGTTGTAATACTAGAGTATTCAAATCTTTGTTATGATTAAATTTGAAGTGAGATTTGATATAATATATGATCCATGCATGCATGCATATAAATGATTATAAAAAAAGAATAAATGATAACGTACACATCTACACACAATACTTTACTACATACATTTTGCATGCATACACACAAAGAGGGAGATAAAAGTAAGGAAAAGAGAATGCACCAACAGAAGAAATTGTTCACATTTTTGCATTCTTTTTCTTTCTCTATCATGTACTTTTTGAAGTGTTAAAAAGGATTAACCATTTAAGATCTTTGAATTGATCATTTTAATATGATCACCTTTTTCATTTGGCAAAATATGACAAGAATACGGTTTCGTCCTTTATTATCATTGCATTTAAGGACTAGCAATGATTATGATGAACTAGAATTTCAGGTTTGAATATTTTGGGTTCATGTATAAATAAAATACCTAGAAGATTGGTCAAATATATATATAATTATTTTTAAAAATAAGAATCCAGAAAAAACATGAACATTAGTTATTTGCAAAATTTATTATTCGTTATTTGATAAATAAAAGCATAGAAATATGTAATTTATAAACTTCGTAACCAACACCATTTTTTAAAAAAATTATATAATTTTTTTTAATAATTTAAAAATAAAAAATAAAAAAATGACGTGGACCTCTAATATGTTGCCACGTGGCAAAGCTGTTTTCTAAAAACCGGCTGTTAAAAGTAATGGCATGGATGAGCCAGTTTTGTAACGGCGATGGCATGAATGAGCCCAACTTTTAACGGATGACATAAATGAACCATTTCTGATAGTTCATATTTGAGCCTTTTCCCAACACATAATATCCGGTCGCTTCCTTTTTATTCATTAATTTGTTTTATGCGACCGGATATTAATTATGTGTTTTAATGAAACTTATACTGTCGTTAGTGTTGAATTAAGTATTGGCTTCTAAGGATTGAATTTTCTTGGACGCCAGAAGTATATTTATAAGGACTGGATTCATGTACCTTCGATAATATCGGTCGTTAAAAGTCCTAGTTCTTGTAGCTGAAGTTTTGATGATTGATATATCTTTCTAGAGGGAAGGAAGAGAGTTAATTAATTGTTGATCTTGACTAACTAAACTAGAAAGGTACACATTACTGCTTTTCCGCAACTGCTATAATCCCAAAAAATCTACGGGAAGACTGGAGAGACAGAGAGCGCAAAAAGTGAAGGTTGGAATTAAAGGGTTCAGGTGAAGATGGTATGAAAGAAGCCATTTCCGATAGATACATAAGAAGCAATACTCGCTTTACTGATTGCCGAAACAAGAAGAACCAAATCATGCTATAGAAGAAAAGGTTGGGGAGTACTCGATCTTCTGATACATAAGAATGAATACAAGAAAATGGAAGCTGTTATATATGATCCAATTAGTAATGCTATGGAATGGGATAAACATCCATTCTGAGATATTAGAGATAATCACAGTTTGAGTCTTGGGGAGGGTGGTTTGTATATGTAACCTTACCCCTGCCTTATGAATTTAAAGATATTGTCTCCAATAAACCATCAGCTCAAGTGAAGCATATCCAAAAAAAAAATATTAGAACAAATATAGTAGCAAAGAAGCCATGCGGAAAACAATTAAAAAAAGAAGCAGCAACCACAAATAACTGAAGCAAAGGAAACAACAAGTAACACTAAGATTGAAGAATAAGACAATAGGAGAGCAATACTAACAGTGCTGATAGGGGAACTAGACAAATATCCGACTACCTACTAACTTTCTATATCCTAATCATCGATCTTCATATCTTCCTATTTAGGGCCATGTCATCAATCAGTAAGCTGCAGCAATCACCTCACACTTCCTGGAAATTTGTGCTTCTTTTGTTCATATGGATAAACCATCTCAACCGAGCATTGGGAGACAACACAACTAAAACACCCAACCCCTAGGAATTAGGAGAGGACAAAGACTCCTCATAAGTAACAAATTTACTGAAGTGAAGTCCTTTCTCAATCCCAGCAACATTAACTTGTTCCAACTTTTGTGTTGTTGAATTGTAAGCCACGAATCCACCAGAGTTATTGTACTTGCGAAACAACACTTCTCTATCCTTCATAAAACTCAGATGTCTCAAACTAATATTGTTAGGACATGAAATTGTTAATATCTTATTCCATGAATTTGTTTTCATACTATACAACAAATATTCTAGAGCTCCACTATTATCTCTAAATATTATCATAATCAAACCAAGTTTTTCTCCTACACCACACAAAACAGGAGCTGCCCCTTCAGTAATATGCGGCAGCAATAATTCGTCCTGAAATTGTTCCTTCTCCATACGAAAACATAATATAGTACGATTAAGCCTATTTTCCCTCATCTGCATTATATAAACAATCCCATCTGCCATAACTATGTTCCTATAATAGAAATAATGACAATTTGGAGGAAAAGAGTCGATCGCTTTCCATATGTTACTTTCCGTTGAAAATATATCAATCACCATGTCTTTCATGTTACTGTTAGCAGTTCTAGGTCCTACTCTAAGTATTTTGTAGCTGTCAATACAAGGTAAGTAGCAAAAATTATAAGAACCAGGCATCCTTTCAGTGCTCGTATTCCAGTTTGGACGAGGGATTCTTCTCGATTCTCTAGTGGCCGGGTTCCACATAATGATTATACTATAAGAAGTATCCCATTAGATGAGAAATACTCTATGCCAGTGCCCATTCGTAGTTGATCATCAATTGGAACTGGAGACTCAAGAAGAGAGGCAGTACTACTGGAATCATGTCGGACGGTGTCCATGGTGTAGTGGTAGATATCCAATTGGTTCATCTTGTGGCTGGCAGAAGAAGCCATAAAGTACTTTTGACAATTTTTGTGAGGATCATAGTACTGCTTGATGAATTCTCCATCTTGAATTAAAGAATACCATGATTTGCAAACACGTTTGGACCTTATAAGTGATTTCACTGGAAGTTTTATGAGTATATCAATTGTGATATCATTCGGAAAGTTTTCGGTGGAATCGTTGCTGCTAGGGTTAGTGTTTGGTGGTGCCATTGGCGTACGTATGACCAAGTACCTGTATGTATTTGTCCAAATATAAAGTGGAAAGTCTACTTGTAACATTACAAAACCTACTTTATATAAAAATTAGAAAACCTATTATTCATAGTTAGACATAAATTCAGTTTTGGATTCCAACTTCCAATTATATAAGTACTAGGCGTCGCCCGTGCCAGCACAAACTCAATATATGTTATTTTTTTTATTTCAATTTATATGACACATATAAAATTTAGATAATTATTAGTGATTTACAGGAGTTTTTTTCGAAATATATTACAAATTTTAAAAAATAAGACAAACAAACTTAAGTGAATGAAAAAAATATAGGCGAGAGAAAGGACCAATGAAGTTGTGCAAAGCATACAAATTTTGTTCAAAATTTCTTCGCATTGATAGTCAAT
>NC_061115.1:213970580-213981267 GCF_002878395.1 Capsicum annuum | reverse complement strand
GATTTACAATACTTTTTGTTCTATTTTAATTTAAGTGACATAATGCTAAGATGGTAATAAGAATTAATTAGGGTGAGATAGTAAAATCACGATTGAAGCAGCAAAGCACATATGTATTAAATTACTTATAGTAACTCATAAAGGACCAATGAAGTTGTGTCAAAGCATACAAATTTTGTTCAAAATTTTTTGGCATTGATAGTCAATTATACTTTTTAAATAATTTACTTTTTGTAATTATTATGATTTACGATACTTTTTGTTCTATTTTAATTTAAGTGACATAATGCTTAGATGGTAATAAGAATTAATTAGGGTGAGATAGTAAAATCACGATTGAAGCAGCAAATCAGATATGTATTAAATTAATTATAGTAACTCATAAAGGACCAATGAAGTTGTGCCAAAGCATACAAATTTTGTTCAAAATTTCTTGGCATTGATAGTCAATTATACTTTTTAAATAATTTACTTTTTTTAATTATTATGATTTATAATACTTTTTGTTCTATTTTAATTTAAGTGACATAATACTTAGATGATAATAAGAATTAATTAGGGTGAGATAGTAAAATCACGATTGAAGCAGCAAATCAGATATGTATTAAATTAATTATAGTAACTCATAAAGGACCAATGAAGTTGTGCCAAAGCATACAAATTTTGTTCAAAATTTCTTGGCATTGATAGTCAATTATACTTTTTAAATAATTTACTTTTTTTAATTATTATGATTTATAATACTTTTTGTTCTATTTTAATTTAAGTGACATAATGCTTAGATGGTAATAAGAATTAATTAGGGTGAGATAGTAAAATCACGATTGAAGCAGCAAAACAGAGATGTATTAAATTACTTATAATAACACATTAGAAGTGATATAGAAAAATTACTATAAAAAATACTTGAGGAAAAAAAATTAAGTGGACCTCATATAAGAAGTTAAGTTAATTTAAAATTAAATATTATTAAATTTTTAATATTTAGATAACTTTATAACCTTTTTAATATTTAAATGACTTATAATAATTAATTTGGAGAGATACAGTAAAATTACGGTTGAAACAGCTGAAACAGACATGTCATAAATATCTATTTTATTTTTTTTATAAAATATTATTAATTTTTTAATACATAAATAACGTATGATAAAATTAATTAGGGACGATACAGTAAAATTAAGGTTGAAGTAGCTGAAACAAACATATCATAAATGTCTATTTTACTTTATTTATTAATATTATTATTTTTTTAATATGTAAATGACATATAATTAATTAGAAGTGGTATAGTAAAATTATGGAGCAACTAGCTGAACCCTTCGGCAAGTGATACAAGCATGAGGAGCACAAGGATTACAAGTTTTTGGTCAAAGGTTCAAGTTTCGGATTTGCAAATGAATTGAAGACCTTTTGAAGCCTTTTTCAAAGCCTTGTCCAAGTGAAGGAAGGGGGAGTAGTTTATACACTCAAGAGGCGCCTCAATTGAAGGACAAGATGGAGAGGATTATACGGGCATCATGGGCTCGAGAACAATCAATAGGAGCCAAGCGCGGGAACTACAAAGGCTTCAAGGCACGTTTATGAAAGTGGACGTATTGAAGCATGTATTGGAGCCGCTCAAAGGAGTATATGCATTGACATGTGAGGAATTTCCTTAGGTGTTACAAAACATGCCAAATTTTTCCACTTTTGCATCCCAAAACCGCCCCTTTCATTAAGGGTAGAAGGGTCCTTTCCTCGTGACTTTTGTAATAGACTATTTATAGGATCCTTTTAGTTTTGTTCTCCATAGTTAGCTTATTCTTGAAATCACTTGTAATATTGAACATCACTTTCCTTTCAAGAAGAGAGTAGACCACCACTTTGACATCACAAGAAATAGTTTCTTCTTGTGTTGTGAGTATCGGCTAGAAACGAGAGTGCTTGAGTGAACTGAGTTTCTCTTGTGTTTTGTAAGAACGTGGTGCTTGTTAACTTGTTTTGTGGAGGTTTTAGAGTATTGATACACTCTTTAGTTGCTGCATTATGAGTTCTCATTGTGTCAAGTTACATATCTTCTTTATCGTTTAAGTTTGAGTTTGTTGTTTCCGTTTAGTGTCTTGTTCGTGTGGACTGTTTTGTGCTCATTTAGATACCGTTTGGTATCAGCAAGCAGGACAACGGGAAGCTCGTGAAACTCTCTCTTATATATATATATTAATAACTAGGCGGCTACGCCGTGCTAGCATGGCTCAATATTGATACTTAAACATTTTACGCTATGTGCAATTTTATCATATAATTAAAACCTTTATTTATTTAGTTGATAATTTAAGTTGTTAATATGACACCTACACAACATTTCAAGAGTCAATCAAATATTTTATATTTTTAATTTTTTTTAGTTGTTAATTATTGTGATTAATATATTTTTTTATGTATTTTTCTAAAATACATAACAAATTAAATATTTTTTTTTAGATATTTTAAGTCGTTAACTATTGCAATTTGTAGTACTTTTATGTAATTTATAAAAAATATATTTTTAAAAATATATAACAAATTAATTGTTTTTTTAGATATTTTAAGTTGTTAATTATTGTAATTTATAATATCTTTTTGACATTGTAATTTATTTTTTTAAGTTATTAGCTAATTTATAATGCTCTCCTTGTTCAAATTTTTGTGGCATTGATAGTCAATTACATTTTAAAATTACTTTAAACTTTTAATTATTGTAATTTATAATATTTTTTTCTTCTATTCCAATTTAAACAATACTGATATAATTTTGACGTCAACCAAATACCAAGATTGAAGTAGTTAAGTAGGCATGTTTTAAGTAACTCATAATAACTAATTAGAAGTGATGCTATAAAAATACTTATGAAATTTTTTTTATGTAGACTTCATATAAGATGTCAACTTAATTCAAAATATCACGAGGTAATTGATTATTTTATATCTATTTTATCTTCTTTTATTAAATATTATTATTTTTTTAACATTTAGATGACTTATAATAATTAATTAGGGGTGATATATAAAAATTAAAATTGAAGGTCATAAACGTGTGTTTTATCTTTTTATTAAATATTATTATTCTTTTAATACTTAAATATCATGTAATAATTAATTAAGGATGATATAGTAAAATTATGAAGCAAGCAAGCAGGTGATAATTATTTTGAGAAAATTTTAATTTCAGAATCGCCACTTAATTTTGAAAAGGAATTAAGAAACCTTTATAAAGTTACTTTAAATAATCCAAAACAGAAAAATCATTTAAAATTAAAAGATTCTGAGCAAGCGGTTCCAATTAACATTTTAGAAAAATTTTTAAGGCATCTCAAACGTCTGCTAACTTGCGGTTATTCAGAATGTTTGAAGATATTTTTTAACTAACTTCAATAAGATTGATTTGTTGAAAAGTGATTGATTTTTAAAAAATCATTTGTGTAAAACAAATTTATACGATTTAGTAGAGATTTTAACTAAGTTTAAATAAACGAAAAACAAATACGCACATAAAAGAGAGAAAGTAAAAGACTAAGGTCATTGGGCATATCATACCATACTATATAAAATCATGATCAACCACCATCCAAACAAACACTAAATTGCTCCACATTGAGCTATTTATAGAAAACAACCTAAGGTGAAATTCTCGGAGCCCAACCGATGTGGGAAAATTTGGAACGGGGTAATCTCGGAATTTGCCAATTGGGATATTTTTGAATTTTTTGGACGGGGACAAGTTTTTGCCTCATCTTTTACCAGATTTAGATTTTTGATTTTTTGAGAGATTCCATTAAACTCAACCAATAGGAAATTAGGAAGAAGAAATTCTTCCTATAACTAACCAAATTCACCCATGTATCTACGAACTTGTACTGAACTAACTCAGCAGTACAAAATTTGTACATTAGAAAGCCAACTCGGCACCTTTCTAAAAGCTTTGACACCTTTATTTGTGAATCCGTGTGGGTCAGGGTCGGGTCGGGTCGGGTCGGTTTCGATTTTGGGACCGTTAGTCGATGGGTCGCTGGGTTCAAGTCATTGGGTCGATGGAATCGGGGTCGTTGTTGGTTGTCGGTGTATATGTTGTTATTGATTGTCCGTGTTGCTGCTGCTTGTTAATGGGTAAAACATAAGAGGATTGGGTCGGGTCATTAGAGTTGAAACCGGGCCTTGGTTGATTGGGTCAAGGGACTGGGGTGTTTGTTTGCTGAATTTAAAAGGAGAGAAAAAAGGAAAAATTTCAAAAATAGCAACTATAGAGTCGTAATTGTAACTTTTGTAGCAACAGTTTCAAAATTACAAAAATAGCAATATGTATTTTGTATTTCAGTAAACTGTTGCTATTTAAATACGTATACAATCAAAGATTTCCTTCCAAATTTAATGCTAATCTGTTTGAGTTAAATAAGGGAAAAAAACTGTTCCTTAATTTATGGCACGTGTTCCTTAATTTATGACACATTTAATTTTACAGATTCTTTTACCTTATAAAGCTCTTTTTTTACCACAACCATTAAATTACAACTACTAAATGAAATTTAAAAAATGTTTTCCATAATCAGCAACTCAAATCAAATTCAAAATACAGATTCAAATTCAAAAACGTTTTTCTTCATGTTATTTTTTTTGCTGATTGACTAAAATTTTGAAGAAAATATTAAAAATACAATGGTCCAATTACAAGTATTGAACAACTAACTCTATTCTATTTGTGGTTTTCATAAAATTAAAGTGCGAAATTGCTGAAAAACTTGTAACAAACTGTCGCGCGATTCAAAAATTTGAAATCTTATACGAATATTATCAATTCTCATAAAAAATGGTTTAAGCGATTTTTTTTTCAATTTCAAATTTGTTCTTGTTGTTCTGTTATTTGAAAGTTGAGATGCAATTTTTATACGTTAAATTTGAATTTTAGTTTAGGATAACTAGTGTTCGACTAAAATTATTTTTTGTTTGTATTGGTTTTGTAGCTTTGTATATACGAATTAATTGTTGTATATAGCACGCATTTAAGATTTAAACAAACTTGATTCTATTTGTGTGTTTCATAAAATAAAATTACAAAATTACTGAAAAACTTATAACAAAATTGCATAACAGTCGCGGAATTAAAAAATCTGAGATCGTATATGAATTTTATCAGTTCTAAAAGAAATGATTTGATCGAAATTCTTTTTTTAAAATTCAAAGTTATCTGTGTTGTTATGTAATGTGAAAATTGAGATACAATTGTTATACATTAAATTTGAATTTTAGTCGATAATAACTAGTATTCGAATAAAAGATTTCTTTTCGTTGGAATTCATTTTTCAGTTTTGTATATACAAATTAGTTGTTGTATATAGTACGAATTTGATATTTAATTTTATTTTTACTGTTTTTTTGTGTTCTGGAGATTGACAGTGGAAAGCATACCTGTTCTTGTTAAACACTTTTGTAGATGGACATATAAACAACATTATGAAGATTACATATGTTTCCAGCTATTTGTATTTATAATATACATATGCAGTACATTTATATATTTACTGGCAGTTTCATATGTTTCCAGTTGTATGTATTTATAATATACATATGCAGTACGTTTATGTGTTCACTAACAGTTTCATATGTGTAACACCCCGTATTCAAGTACGTGTATTGGCGTATTCAAGTACATGTATTGGTCTTATTTATATAGAATTAGTTTTTTTATTTTATTTATACTGGAATTTGCCCGTCGATGGTTCCATGCGAAGGTTATTGAATAAGATTTCCAACGATATAAAGATTTCCAAAAACGGATAGGTTTCGGATATAATCGAGCACGTTCGAAACTATAAAATGGTGGCCGGGATATTTGGGAATAGTAAATGTGCAGGAAAATTTCCTGCACACAAACTACTGAGGCCAGCCGAATTTTTGGGTCAACTTCAAACGATCATAAATCCCTTAATATAATGAACTAGGAGAGCTGCGACCTATGAAAAGAATTGAGTCTTCAAACGATCATAACTCCTTGTATAGGACGAACTGGGTGGCCTACTTTATATGAAATGAAAGCCCTTTGAATTAACCTTCCAACAATACCAATTTCACCCAAATCCGATATTGGAGCAAAGAGTTACGGTCGATCTACTTTAGCTCATCAAAACAGTCCACCAAAGGACAGATTTGACATTATTTAAATTTTAAAGGCATTTTGGTCATTTCCTATTATATTATGGACGGAAATATGTGTATATATACATGTATATGAGTTCAAAAACTCATTTTCATCATCAATCATTGAGGAAGAACAAACCCTAGCCAAATTTGACCTTTAAATTACTTTTGATTCAACCGTAGAGATTCCAAAGTAATCCGATAACTGCGTTTGTCATCTCGAGAGCTTCGAACGGCACCTATTATTTGTGCAAACAGGATTGCATAATCAAGAGGTGAATTCTAAGGTATGAATATTGTTTGCCTTTGTTCTTTTCCATATGTATCTGTGTGATAGAGGATTATATGTATTGGTTGTTATTGAAAGGTGATGGAAATAGGGTTATGGACTATTTTGCATGGTTTGATTGTATTGAATTGTGGAAGGTGGATATGGTAATTGAGCTATGGAAGGTGGATATGGTAATTGAGTTATGGAAGGTGGATATGGTGATATACTATTGAATTGATGATTATTTATGTCTATGGCTCAATTTGGTTTAATGGATTGGTTGGAAGGATAAATGAATCCAAACTTGATATTGGAGAATGTTGTATGAATATGCATGACATGTGAATGTAATTGGAGTATAAGAGGGTTAAAGTGACACCCTTTATGGTGTAATTAAGGCTTACTACTTAACCACTAGTTTGGTGAATTCAAATAATTGAATTATGACGTTTGGTTGCTAATACTAGATTGCTATATATGTTCATTGTAGATAAGTAATCCTAAAAGACGGGAAGTCCATTTGGGACTAGTATTGAAGGTTGACAGTCAGGTATGTAAAGCATACTCTATACCATATCTTTGGCATGAAAGTGAACAATTGTTTTATTAAGAAAGTTTCTAAAGTTATTCAGTAACATGTGATCCATAATGATTTTGTATGATGTCCTACGTTACCAATGAACTTGTTTCCACCCTACAAAATGTCAAGACATTCCAATACCTACTTGTTTTCCAAATATTACATGTTTATTGCACTAATGAATGTCAGAAGGTATCCAGTTACTCAAACAAGATCCATGTGCTATTAATGACTCCAAAACGTTTCATTGATATACCAATAAGTTCCTATTTCATTGTTATGGCATTGATGACTCCAAAACACTTCATTGATGTGCCAATGAGTTCTTACTTCATTGTTATTGCATTGATGGTCTATTTATATGTCTCTTATTGTTGTATCATTGTTTCAAAGTATCAAAAATGCGGTGGCAACCGAAATAACAATCTCAAAGATTAATTGAACTAAGTGATGAAAGTTCTCTCTTATCGGGTGGTATCCCAGGGGCATAAGCCTATCATGGGCCGATCCTAGTTGATATGTACTGGAGGCAGCCTAATGGTCACAGTACAGTACAGTAATGATTACAAAGATGATAAGAACGAAGGTAAAGTGATTGAATAAATACAATGTACAGGTTGTCACAAGTTCTAGTAAGTGTGGTCCACTCCTATTACGATTTATTCACTTGTTTCTGATTTATATTAAGCTCCTATATCATATGTGACTATCTACAGCTTTACATACTCAGTATATATTTCGTACTGACGTCCCCCACAGGGGACCTGCATTTCATGCTGTAGGCACAGGTACCTTAGCTCATACACCGCACAAGTAGGAGTCAGGATATCCAGCTGCTTTTGGTGAGCTCCAGTTTACTTCGAGGCTTTCCGTGTCATATCCAGTCACTTTTGGTATTGTATAGAAGTTAGTTATATGGCGGGGTATGTCCCAACCTTAGTTAAACTCTGTGTATTGTCTAGAGGCTTTGTAGACCTAATGTACAGTCAAGGTGGTGTTTGTTAATAGACGTGATGGCTCCAACGGCCAAGTATTATATATATATATGTGTGTGTGTGTGTGTGCTCGAGCTTATACAGGTGATTATTTCCTTTTATATGCGACATGATGCTGTCCGAATTTCGGGTTGTCATAGAGGTATGCATGGGAAGTATAAGGTTATGAGCTGGTTCTCCCGGGCCTCCTCGGTTACGGGTGCCAGCCCGCCCCAATAGGATTTGAGGCATGACAATATGTTTCCAGCTGTATGTATTTATAATATACATATGCATTATTTTATGTGTAAAAATCATGTATCTTATATGTATTTTTTCAATATGCAGGACATATATTTTCATTGGCATATGGTGTACTAGATTCTGAAAATGATGTATCTTGCACTTGGTTCTTTAAAAATCTGAAGGAAGCATATGGTGAAAGAAAATATATGTGCGTAGTTTTCGATCGTAATTAATGCAAGTATCATAGAAGTTGTTGCTGATGTGTACAATAATGTACCACATTATGTATGTATGTGGCGTCTATGTGGTAATGTGAAAAAAAATTTAGAAAGTCACATGATGCATTGTTCGTGGTAAATCAGGAAGAGATATGTTCGAAAAGAAGAATAAAAATTGTTGTAGTTCATGTGGGTTTAAAGGTCACAATATGCGTTCATGTAGGAAATACAACAAATGATAAGTTGGATGATGTTTTTAGTCAAAATACAATTGCTGAATTTTTTCATTAAGAATTATGTCATTCTAAATTTTGAACTTGTTAATTTGTTATAGTTCAAATGTTGCAATTATTTTACAGAGTTTGATTAATTTAATTTATATATATATATAGAGAGAGACGTATTTTAAAAAATATATATTTACATTAGACGTAAATACAAATGCAAACTGGAATGAACAGATGTATTAATCATAAATATGTATATTTCAAAATTACAAATGCATATCAGGAAAAATATACTTTCAGACTTGTAAAAAGTAAGTATGTGTTATTAAAAATACATATGTACACTAGAATGAACATGTGTATTATTCATAAATACATATGGCTCATAAATTTATATGAACTTCTGCATAAGAATACAATAACTATGTATAGTTCAAAAATATATGTGCAAATCTATAAAAATACATATGTGTATATAATCATAACTGGAAAATACATATGCATTAGAAATAAATACATATGCAAAACTGGATAGAAGAAAAGTTCATAAAGACAATTACTAACATTTACATAAACTAACCATGAAAATTTTGGAGTTTAAAAGATTAAACATCAACAAACTTAATATAACAGTAAAGAAACATTAACATATCATTTTTGAACATTAAAGTAACATATGAAACATAAGAAATATTCAAAAAATTGTTTATCCACCTAATGTTAACTGTTGTAAACTTCAACAAAATAAAATACACATCAAATATCATGCACTTCAGTGTCTTCTGTTATCCCAATTTCTCGAGGATGCCTCGTTGGTGCTTCATCACCACTTTGTGCCTTCGCTTCTTCTTTCCTCGAACCATAATCCCACAAAAGTGAAGCATATCTTATGCGAATAAGATCTGTATCATGTATAACATTTACATGTCAAAACAGTGATGCTTATGTATTTACAATATACATATTATATTTACATTGAAACATATACATATACATACATTGTCATCTACTTTTTATAAACAAATACAACTGAACAAAAAATATAAATATTAGCAGTACAAATAAGAAAATACATATGTAAAAGGTAACAAATACATTTCATATGATTCCAAGCAAACAAATTACATATGTATTTTATTTATACATAATTTGTCAAAAAAATCATACTTATCAATAAAAAAGAAGAACATATCATAGTCAAATACATATCTTATCAGTAAACAAAATAAATACATATCTAACCTGTACCATGTATAATATTTACATATCAAAATAGTGGTACTTATGCATTTACAATATACATATTATATTTAGATTGAAACATATGCATATGTATTTTATGAATACATGAATGGTCCAAATTTAACTTACAAATAAAATATACAACTGAACATCAATTACAAACCTTATCAGTAACAAATATAAATATCTTACACATACCGTAAATACAAAATACATATCTAAAATATATTATACATAACAAAATATAATTATTATCAGTAACAAAACTATATACAAACTAAAATCTTAGATATAACAGATGGATATCAACACATTAGCAACAAAACTAAAAAATAAACACTTTATAAAATGTTTATATAAAATACATATATGAACATGTTGTCCAGAAACTATAAAATTTTATACATATCAAAATACCTCCTCCACTTTCTCTTCTTTAGATTTAAAATCAGATGAAACAGGACTTGCAATTTTACTAGATTCTGCTTTTTCATCTGACTTTCTTTTTTTCATCGATTTTTAAATTTTTGTGGATTTGGGGGATGAAGATTTTGCCAGTACTTTCTATTTCAGGATTTCCACAGTCTTTACGGGATCGTTACGCTGCTTTGATCTCAACTCTTCAATGCTAACACCTTCCTTCAACTGAACTACTACGATTTTCATGTTCTGCCATTATAGTGGAACTCTAAAAATTTCAACACACAAAAATTAAACAAAAATAAAAAAATTCAAAAAATCACCACACAGAAGAATGTGGAAAAAGAATTCCCCAATAA
>NC_061115.1:213861488-213970480 GCF_002878395.1 Capsicum annuum | reverse complement strand
CCCCCCCCCCCCCCCCCCCCCCCGCCCCAAAACAAAAACGTTGAAGAATGTGGAAAAAATGCCGAAAATAAATTACATATAAGAACTTATATGGAAAAGATAACATGCATTATCTGTAAAATCAACTTACCTTAATAGATGGGGACAATGTTTATCAAGAATTTGAGAGAAAAAAATCCGAATTTGAAGAAATAGGTTAGTACTTTATCAGAATTTGAAGAAATAGGCTAGAAAAAATCTCAAATTTATGAAATTTTACCAATTCCATACAAAACAACCTCAAAATTTTGAAATTTTCCCAATTCAAAACGCAGAAGAATGTGGAAAAATAATGCCAAAAAAATTTACAAAAAAAAGTTGTATGAGAAAAGATAAAATGCATTAACTGTAGAATCAACTTACCTTAATAGATGGAAACAACGTTTATCAAGAATCAGAGAGAAAAAGCGGAATTTAAAAAAAAATAGCAGAAGAGAGATATTGGAGAGAATTGAAATTTTTATGAATGGCATGAAAATAGGGTTATAGGAAGATAAAGTGGCGTGGAAAGAGGATAGTGAAAATATATGGGTAAAAGTCACGCGCTTGGTAATAAAAAAGGTAAAATATTGCTACTTTTGCTATTAATTGTAATTTTGAGAAATTATTGCTATTACCTGTAATTAATGTCTTAGGTATGCTAGTTTATGTAATTTTTCCGAGAAAAAATAGGCTGGTGTGTTTAGTGGTGGGCCGCTGCTGATCTTGGGCTTGTTGGGTTTAAATTGGGTTTTAATTGGGGTTATTTAATAGTAAAAATTACATGTATAACGACATGTTTACTAGGAATTACTAAAAGTCACAATTTTTTTTTAAAAATATCGTAAAATCCTAACATTTGGCCATTGATGATACACGTTAATTAACTTATATACATATAAAGGATACATGTTTGAAGTAAGAAGTAAACTAACTTGCACTTTTTAAGGGATGTAACAGATATTAGCATTAAAAGTGTAATTAATCTAATTAATTATGGTTAAAACAAAATTAAATCCCACGATTTATGGCAATTATCTTGTTATTCCACCATTCTAATTCAAAATAACATTCATAATCTGTTTGGAAATACCCAAAAATTTTCATGGCTTCTTCAAAAGTTTCAGACGTTCATTTTTTCCTGATTTGTTGATTTTGTTTGGTTATTTGAAATGAATAAATAGTTTTAATGGGTTCATTCAAAAGAAAGGAAATTCATTATTCTTTAAAAAAAATTTGTTATTCCTTCTTCTCTGTTATTTATTCTTCTTTTTTCTCGACGATTCGTAATAATGAATAGCGCGTCTTATTAGTACATTCCGGTGTTTGGCTATCTGATGTCAAGCACGAAGAATATAAGATTGATGGTTGTAGTCAAAAATGTACCAGTGTCGATCTCAATTCGTTATCCCTTCTTCTCTATTATTTGTTGTTCTTCTTTTTTCCGACGATTCGTAATAATGAATATATCGTCTTATTAGTACATTTCGGTGTTTGGCTATCTAATATCAAGCACGAAGAATACAAGATTGACGGTTTTAGTCGGAGATGTACCAATGTCGATCTTAATCACTATCTCAAGAAAAGCTGATGAAGATTTTTCCTCACTAGTTGTTTCACTCTCGGCTGTCACAATATATGCAATTCATCCTTCATGAATACAGATTAAAAAGTTAGATTATAACCAAGAGATGTACTCATGATTTTGTTGTCAACTTGTTTATAATCTAAATTTTAAGTTTCTTTTCTTAGAATTTTAAGTTTTAAGTTTGTGGTTCAATTACTAGTTTTAAGTTGTCAAATTACTCGTTTTTAGTTTATTGGATTATAGTCTGTCAAATTGTATAATTCATCATTGTTTCAATTTTAAAGCCAAACATTTTGATAAACAGAAATATGTATCTCTTGTTGATTGAATTTAGCCAAAAATAGAAAGTTGTTTTTATGTTGACAAAAATATAACACAGATCAATATATAAAAAAACTGTATGACCATAATATTATAGATACAAGATAATACAAATATGTATCTTAGTTGAAATACATGTATCTAAAGAAAATTGAAGAATAGTTGTCTTTTAAGTCTGGAATGAAGGATTGGTGACATTGACTAACAGATAGGGTCAAACATTATTAGGAAACTTGATCAAGTTAATTGTGGACTTGATTAATATTTTCAAAACTTTCCAATCTTTTCAAAAATACAAATCAACCCAACCCACACCCTCTTCAATCCAAATCAAACACTCTCTCCTCTCTCTCGACATCTTCTCTCAACTCCCTCCCAACCAACAGTTCTGCAAAATTTCTCCCTTCAACCCCCGACGACAAATAGTTGGGCTTCGAGTTTCCTTCTTCAATTCAATCAAACCGTCTCTCGACAGCTTCTCTCAACTCTCTCCCAACCAACAGTTCTGCAAATTTCTTATTTCAATCCTCGGCGACTTCAACATCCGACTACAAATAGTTGGGATTCCAATTCCTTTTTGACTTCAATCGATATGACAGCCCTGCTCTCCAGCCACACCAGCTTCGAATTCTTTATCGGTCCTTTTCTTCTTTCACAGGTAAAAATTTATGGCCTTTTTAGTTTTGAAGAAAACGAGGAACTTGAGCCAACTTCTCTTATATTATTGGTTAATAATTTCAATATTTGTTGCACTAATTTGAAATGTGGTCTGAATAAAACCCTAATTTCTGGTATTTCTTCTTTTCTTTTCTCTTTTCGAAGTGAATTATGATATTTTGTTGTTTGTTACATTTTTTTGAAGTTTGATTTTTATTGTTTGTGTTTATAAAAATAAAAGGACAATTTGATTTGATTTGTTCTGTTCTTGTTCTTGGTAAAAATGGTGAAATTGCTGTTTTTTGTTTAACAAAATCGTGCTACTATTTCCTCCGATAGATTACCCATCTGGTGTAATATATTAACTATCTGATGCAACAGATTCATCATATGATGCAACAGATCAACCGTTTGATGCACCAGAGGAACCATCCGATTACAATTCTGATGCAACAGATTAATAATCTGATGCAACAACTTTACCATATGTTGCAACAAATTAAGCTTCGGATAAAAAATCTGATGCAACTAATTAACCATCTGGTGCAATAGAAGAACCATCAGATTAATGATCTGATGCAACAAATGAACCTCCTGTTGGATAAAATCCTACCAACTCTTCCTACAAGAAAAGTCCAAGACTTGATTTTTTCAAACTGATCATTCATCTACCGCGATAGAAGACCCTATGTTGGAAGAAATCTAAACAATATTGACCGTTGATAACTGTTCCAACAGATCACTCATGTGTTGCAACAGATGTGTGACCTATTGCACAGACCATTCATCTTTTTCAACAGATAAGTGATATGATTTGTATTGTCACAACAGATTACTCAACTGTATCTATGGATTATTTAACTGTTCCAACAGATTAGTCATATGTTGCAACAGATGATGTCACAACAGTTATGTGATCTGTTGAATAGACCATTCATCTGTCTTAAAAGATGAGTGGTATGTTTTGTATTGTTGCAACAGATTACTCATCCGCTGCAATAGTTTGGTTATATGCTGCAACAAATATACTACCTGGTGCAACAGATCGGTGATCTGTTGCAACTGTTATTTTACTATTTTGCTTGTTTGATTTACTGTTATCCTTTTTTAACGATGCATTAATCAACAATAATATATTACTTTATGTTCCTGTTAATTTTAGATAATATGGTTCCCAAAAGAACAGAAACCGAATCAAGTCCAAGTAAAGGAACAAGTGAAGCAGCTAGGCTACATCCACCACTCTATGAGCTTTCTTTATAAGCATTATCTCAATCGGGAGTAAAATATGATGAACACGGGGAGGAGGAATATTTCAAAAGAGATGATGCAGATGCTAATAGCCCTTCCACCAAAGAGCTGGTCAAAGCCTTCAGCATTGATCGTTATCCTCTGAGAATGCAGTGTGATGGTGTCGTAGATTTAATGGGTGATTTCGTGGTTAAGTCATCCGTGAGAAAATCTTTCGACGCCTTCAGAAAAATACTTCAAGAACAAAAATTGGATGCTTATTTCAGGGACAGCTGCTTTGGGAAATATCTTGATTTGCCGGAGGACAACAATGCTCATTTCCAAATGAAAATGGTATATGAACTTCTCAAGCGTAGGTTTATGTATGAAAACAAAGATAAGATGGATGAGGTATGGATAAATTACTGTGGCATGCCTGTTTGTTTTGGTTGGAAGGACTTTGCCATAGTTACTGGACTAAAATGTTATCCTCCTTCTCAAGTTATGCCTATTCTAACCCAAAAAAAAGCACCCCACACACCCAAAAAAGGCATAGGTAAGTCATTTGATCGTCATGACCTGGTGTCCATTGTTGGTCCAAGCTTCAAAAATAAAAATTTGATAGAAGCGTTGAAAGATAAAGGACTTTCAAAGAAGCACAAGCAGTCATTGTGCTTGGTTTGGTTTGTACATAATATTCTTTGGGTGAGAGACGTTAACAACAACATAAGCCTCAGTTTAATAAAGCTCTCCGAGGATCTTGAGGCGTTTAACAGCTATCCATGGGGGTATGAAAGCTTCAAAATGACTGTCAAATATTTGTTGACTCTGTTAGCGCCAAAGACAGTCAACTTATATGGCTTCCCATGGGCTTTCATGGTAAATGTTTCTTTCTTCTATTATGATATCATTCATTTTTTTCTCTCAATAATGGTTTTGATTTATTGGCGTTATTTTATAGGCTTGTGCGTTTGAAGCCATTCCTTATTTAAGACAACAAGTGAACTACCAGGAAGGAGTTTCCTGTCCAAGAATATTGAGATGGTTGTCGGCCAAAACTCATAAAAATACAAAATTTCTTTATCTCTTCAATCCTCGAAGGATGCAGTAAGTATAATTATAATTAATTTTTCTTTTGATTAATGTTTTTTTTGAATGATCTAATCATCATTCTAATATATGTAATGATTTATGTTAGAATGTGCATCCGTCGCTAGTTTCGACCAATCGAAAGTTGAAGATGCCATTTTTTCTTACTTTACGATCTGTGCAAACTTTATCGGACCCTAAGGTCATCGACAGAATAAAAATGGAATTGTTTGGAGCAACAACCATTACAGTAAAAATAATTTTGGAGGGTGGGCTTGTTGTTGTTAATGGAGCTGTTGGTGGTGGTAGTGATGCTGCTGTTGGTGCTAATGATGCTTCTCTTACAGTATTTAAAGCAAACCATTATGAGTATGATCATACTGGTTATACAGATTTTGCCTCTCCCAGCAAATGTTCTGCATGGAAATGTCAAGACTGCAGGGCAAAACATGATGTAGTGATTAATGCTATTAATGCATTAACTGCTTCTGTAAGGGAATTGACATCTAAGAGGGGTCTCATTCCATCAAAGAGGATTTTATTTCCATTCGCTCCATTAGAGATTAGGGCTAAGAGGTGAAACAGAGTGATTTCCATGGCATTATCAGGCATCCAAAAAAGAAAAATTGCAACTCCCCTGTCTGTGTGTTGCACTGAGCAACATACAATGTCCAAAGGAGAGCAGCACAAGCTGAAGAAGGTGAATATATTATGTCTTCTAATTGACGAAACAAACAGACACATATCTGTTTCAACAGATGACACATCTGCTGAAAATTATCAAACAGATATATACATCTATTGCAACAGTTGACTATCTGGTGCAACATATGTCTCGTCTATTTTAGTAAATCAAATAGCTTTTCGTACAGCTTTTATTTGTACCAACAGACGACCTATCTGCTACAACAGATGATTCATATGTTGCAACAGATGGTTCATCCATTGGAAATTATCACACAGGGTCTTTCTTATGTAGAAATTTATCCCAATAGTTGATTCATTGTTGCAACAGAAATATAATATGTTTGGGATAATTTAAAACAGGAGAAAGACCTGTTTGATTTGCTAGAAGAGATGAGTTATCCTTTTCCATTTTGTTATATCTCTGTGATTAGCATTGACTAATTTTGGCTATCCAGGTGGATATAGAAGAAGATACTGCTAAACAACATTGATAATATGCTACTCTTTTTATGGAAATACGGAGAACAGAAAGCGCAGAAACCGTACGCAAGCGACAATGAAGATCTACGACGAGCAAAGCCGAATTCCATAGCACCGGATGAAGAACAACTTGTCCATACTGAGTAGATCTTTATAGCTTGAGCCTGTCAAAGCAATCTTTGGCAGTATACTTAAATTGTTGTTGATGTATTTGGTGAGATCTGTACCCATAACAATTTTTTTACATTTCATTTATTCGTTGACTTATTTCAGCTAATTTATGAAGGCTTCGATTTATTTTATTTTCTCTATGAGTTTTATTTATTCCTTAGATTTGAACTTATTAATTGAAAAGGAATACTAGATTCAAATATTGCAACAGATAATGTATCTGTTGCAACAGACGACACATCTATTGAAAAATTCAAACAAATTTAGACATATGTTGCAACAGTTAGGTGATCTATTGGAATTTATCAAACAGGTCTTCCCACTGTTGCAACAGATGAAATTTAGATAAAAACATCAAGATAATGCAACAGATGACACATCTTTTGAAAAAAAAGAACAAATTTAGACATATGTTGCAACAGATGGACTTTATTTGTTGCAACAGACGACACATCTATTGGAATAATTGAATAGATTTATACATATGTTGCAATAGGTAGGTTATCTATTGGAATTTATCAAACAGGTCTTCTCACTGTTGCAACAGATGGACTTTAGATAAAAACATCGAGATAATGCAATAGATGACCAACCTATTGCAACAGATAAACTATATGTCAGAACATGTAGGATAACTGTTACAACGGATGGAGAATCTGTTGTATTATAAAAATTCAAATTTTGTGGGACATAAAAAATTTCCACTACATTTAAAAAGGTTAAAGTGAATTGAAATAAAAAAGGCACAACCCATCGACGGTGTTCAGTTCAAACACCTAAAATAAAATAGGCATCAAGTAGACATTTTCATTTTAAACACATAAAATAAAATAGGCATCAAATGTGTTAGTGTCAGTCCTGATACATTTCGCTGACTTGCCGTCACTTGGCCCCAAACAGTAATTCTTTCCCCCCATTGTCTTATATATTCATCTTCCTCCTAAAATTTAACCCTAAATTCCCAAATCTTCTTCGTTAACGTCATCTTCTTTTATCTATCCAAATTCTTCAAATTATTACTTTCATTTTTTCCAACTGACCTTGACAATGTCGAACGCATCTTTCACTGTTTTTTGTGATAAAGATTTTCGATATTGTAAGTGCGGTCATGAAGCTCTGTTAAAGACTTCTTGGACTCAACAAAATCCGGATCATAGGTTTTTTAATTGTAAGATTTCAAAGGTAATATTTTTTTATTTAATTAATTGATTAATTATTGATTTGTAATTATTTTGTAATTGTGTTCTTTTTTTTTATAGAATTGAGTGGATGCGAGTACTTTGATTGGTATGAAGAATGACACCCTTCACAAGCAAATCGTGTAATCTGGGGTTTGTTGAACAAAGTCAAGGCTTATGAAAAGAAACAAAATCGACCAAGAAGATACTACATTGTTGCCGTTATTGCTACTGGTTTGGTGTTGTTGGGCACATGGTTATTGAAGCCTAATTGCTAAAATTTTTATGGTGGTGTGTGTATTTGATACTGGTTTATTGTCAACGAGCACATGGATATTCAAGCGTAACTGTTGGAAAATATCAAAAGGATTTAGGCATATGTTGTAAAATTTAGGTCATCTGTGGAAATTATCAAATAGGTCTTCCCACTGTTGCAACAGATTAGACTTAGATTATTAGATTATTCATAGAAATAACATCGGCGTAATGCAACAGATGACCAACCTATTGCAATAGATAAAATATCTTCCAGAACGGATTAAAGACATTTTACAACAGATTGACAATCTAATCTATTGCATTATAAAAAACTCAACTTTCATCAGAAAAATTATTGCCACTACATGTACACGTAATACAGTGAAGGGTGACTTGAAATTAAAAATTTCTATTTCACAGGCTCTTCTATATACATAGGCTTCAAGCGTCTAGTTAGTACCCCATAAGCCCAGACATTTTGCAGGTTTGCCACAATGTTGTCACATATAAAAGTCGTTGGCTCGGCCATTTTTGTGCCGGTTAGCAAATATTCGATGTGTGCAAGAGCGTGCGAGCCGCTCGCTTTAACGGCATCATCTTTTGGAAGGATCATTCCCCTGTTTCGACCTTCAAAATCCCATGATTTCTTCATCAACACTTCGTTTGGAAAATGATTCATCAGTTTACCCTCCCTTAACAAGATGGGCAACAACACCATCAGTGGCTCCACGAGGAGAAAAAGATCAAAATCGTCGATGAGAGGTATGTTGGAGTCATAAACATTGATCTTTCCCTCCTTGAGTAGTATCTCAACAGCCCGGTAATACATGCCGTTCATACTAATGACTGCAAGAATCCTTTTTGCCTCGGTCCAGCTCTTGCTGTATGGATTTGGCCTGTCCCCTCTAACATATCTTAACATTTTTTCTTCATCCAAGACTAACGTAGGAACTAGGAAATTAAGTCCCACGCCAAGGGCTGACGCCTCTCCATTGAGTTGATCGTACCTATCCTTGAGCTTCTTGCAAAAATTGAGGTCCATTATCCTATCGACAACGTCATAAGCTTCTCGGTAAGTTAATTGCCTTTTTCTCATGAGGCAGAGAATTGTGTCAACATGCTGTGAGATAAGAAGTCAATTTTTAAATAGGTTAGTAATTGTAAAGATGCAATGGATGGTGCATCTGTTGCATAGGGTTCTCTGAATCAATAATCCAACGCAACTTATGCAACAGATGGATAATAAGTTGCAACAAAATCACAACCAGTTGCACCAGTATACCTAGCTGTTGCAACAGATGTGAAATCTGTTGCGTAGCTTATTCTTCATAGGGTAGATTAGAAGGGCTAGGTTAGGAAAAGTAAACTTGCCTTGTCCTCGTACGGAATACGTATATCAGTCATAGTCTGGAAGTCTTGGGGGGGAAAGGGAGGCCTGGGGTAATCTGGTGCGCCTGGCTTGGCATTCTTGGCCTATCGCAGATCCCTCTTCTCTTCGGTGCCAAGTTCTGCATATATGTCCACCTTTTTGACTGGCCTCGAAACTTCAACAGCTTTTAGAAAGGGAGGAATTGCAATTTCTTTTAATTTTCGAGAGAAGAGTACGTCTCTAATTGCTCTTTTCTTTCTCCTAACCAATGCTATAGGAGTGTGTGGCTCCCTCACCTTCTTGGATGGTATGACACACCTCTTGGATTTGAATTCCTCGATAGCTTTAGAGATATCCTCTACTTTTTCAAAGAGTTTATCCTGTCTGTCCTTTCACTCATCGCATTCGCAATGAGAACACAAGGGTGAAGAGAGGTAAGAGGGACCCGTGTAAGGGCGAAAAAGGGTGTTTTAAAACATATTTATTCTTTCTTGAGCATCAATATGCTCATCATCACGAGTGGTAGCAGCATCAACATGTCTACCACCAACACCAACAACTCCACCAGAAGAAGCACCCAGATCTGCCTTAGTAAAAGGTTGGTCATGAAGAGCCTCAACATTAGGCTGACCTTGCCTAACTGCTCTTCTTATGGTTTTTGCTCCAACCAATTCCTTCTTTATTAACTTCACTGTTGGGTCTGGAATAGTATCAACATGATCTAGAGTAATATAAGAAGTCATCACCGACTCCTCTTCAGTAGGCACGATCCATGGATGCACAACCTATAAAAAAGAAAAAAAAATAGATGCATTTAAATCATATAATATAATAATTTTCACAGTTGGGCTACATTTTAAAAAAACACCAATCTGTTGCATAGTTTGCAGTATATGATTAAAATCCATTTGAGTATGTTTCAGAGAAACAGAGCAACACATGGATAATCTGATGCAAAATATCAATCATCTGTTGCAACAGCTGCACAAAACGGTTATCTGTTATGCAACAGATGATCTGTACGTCGCAACAGATGAACGATATGTTATCAGATTAAATATCTGTTGCATAATTTGCAGTAGATAGTTAGTCTTTTAGGAGTTGGGTTCAGAGAACCAAAGCCACAGATGGGTAATCTGATGCAAGATATACCCCGTTGCAACAGATGTTCCATCTGGTGCATCGGATATAACATCTGTTCAATATCTTTCTTATCTTTGAGTAGAATTGTTTTACTTAAAGAAGATGTACTGCATCATTCGAAGGGTTAAAGAGATCAGCCTCCTTAATATTGGTGTTTATCTTCGCAGCCAACCACCTAAACATCCTTGGATGACAAACCTCATCCGGGTAATCCATTAACTGCTTTCGCAGGGGAGGAATGGCTTCAAATGCCCAAGCCTAAAAAGTGTAAACAGGAAGCAAGAAAAAAAAATCATAATAACTATATTCAATATAAATTAATGGATGAGTAAAATTAGTAATTAATTTTACCATGAAAGCCCAAGGAAAGTCGTATAATGTGGTCGTCCCTGAGGATAGCTTTCTCAGTAAATGTTGGATAGTCAAGTAGAAGCTGTCATATCCCCAGGGATAATTGTTGAATTTATCAAAATCCTCAGCACGCGCCAACAAATCATCTTCTATGACTTTGTTGACGTCTCTTGCCAATATAATCGAATGGGCAAACCAAACTAAGCACAATTGCTCCCTGTACTGCTCTGGTATGGTTTTATCCTCGAGATCTATCAACAAATCCGATGCTTTGTAGCCATATCGAGCAATGTCAAACGACCCATCTATTTTTCCCTTCCATTTTCTTGCCTTGTATCTTTTGCGGGGTGGTGGTCCTTCTGGATGATGGCATCTTAGTCCCATCACTATGGAAAACTCTTGCAAGCTAAAAAAAAGAGGCATGCCACAGTAGTTGATCCAAATTTCATCCATCTTCTTTTTGTCCCCCTCCTCCGGATCTTTATCATCCCCCGTGTACTTGATCCTGTGCTTGAGAAGATCATATACCATCATCATAGGGAAATGGATACATGAAGAGGGGTCCTCAGGCAACTCAAGAAAGCATCCAAAGCAGCTCTTCTTAAAAAGTCCACCTATGTTTTCGTTCTTCATAATTTTCATACAATGTTCAAAAATTTTCCTCACCTGACATTTAAGTACAATTTGACCAGCTAGTTATTTTCCTTCTGGGTCATTTATCGGCATCGCAACTTGAAACCTGTCAATACTAAAAGTTTTGATAGGATCATGCTGGGATGTCGATATTAACTCACGCCCCATCGGTGATCCATTATCATCATGTTGATGATCATCCTCTTTCTCTTTCTGACTGTCCAATTCCTCCTCTTTCTCACTTTCATTTTCTTCATCACCATCTACGGACCCTTGTCCACCTCCCTCAACATTGTTTTCATATCTCTCCTCATCTTTACTTTTTCCTAACTGAGATTGTTCAGGAAGCTCCTCTGAATCCCTCTGTACTGTAGCCTTTTATTTTAGTGGTCAGACGTTGATCCACTTTCACTTTCTTTTCTTCTGGGAGACATGTTTTACCTACAGACAAAGAAAAACAAAAATTACATTACAGTTGATGTATGCATAGATTTTAAAAAATACATTACAAACACCACGAATATCGACACACCAACAACCACCACTACAAACACCACTAACCAATGCCAACAAACAAACAAACACCACGAATACCGACACCACCATAAACACCACCAACCAATGCCACCACCGGTGCCACCACGACGACCACAAACACCACCACCACCACCACCACCAACATCAACACCATCCAACTATACCACGATAGTCAATGGAACACTGCGATGGAACTAGGGATTTCTCGAGTTCTTCCTACAATTTTACCATCAAAACTCAAAATTGTAAAACCATTCTCGAAGATAATACAACTAAAAATTTTATTTTTCATCATTAACTTAAAAGCCCTTATTTTTTAGAAAAAAATAAAAAAACAAATATAGAGCTCTTCTCGAACTCTGTTGCCTATGAAGACAAAGAAAACGACTGATACAAGCAAGAATGATGTCAAAAATAACTCCTATGTGGTTGGAAATGAGAAGAAAGTGATTTGTTGTAGAGGGTTGACCAAATTTGTTGAGTAGTTGTTGTCTGTACTGTATTGTTGAGTAAGAATGAGAGGGAAAGAGCCAGACTTCGAGATTTGAAATGATGAAACATTTTGTATGGGTTGATTTGTATTTTGGAAAAGAATGACAAGTAGTTTTGAAAGTGTTAACTTGGTCCGAAATGATCTTAATTATTTTTAAAATCATAAAATATATGCGTAATTTTTAAAATCATATAAAAATAATTAAAGTTATAGTTGACCGAGTACTCTAGGAGGTGACCCTGTGAAAACTCTCCCCTGATCCTAGATTAATTAATTTAGGAGTCTAACATATGAACTCAATTGAAATTGTAAAAAACAAATGTTCAACATATTGCGTCAGATTTTTCATCTATTGTAAATTATCAATATAATTAGGTAACAACAAATTATGAACCTGATGTAAATTATCAAACAAATTAAGTTATTTGTTGCGACAGATTATCCATCTATTGTAAATTATCAAATGGATTGTCATATGTCGCAACAGATTATCCATATGTCGTAAATTATCAAATAGGCGCTGCCATCTATTGTGGCTAACCCTATGAGAACTCACCCCTAGTCCTAGATTAATCGATAGTTCACCCTATGAGAACTCACCCCTAGTCCCAAATTATTCAATCAAGGTATTAGTACCCTAGTCCTAGATTAATCAATTAAGGTATTAGTCTAACATATGAGGTAGTAAGAATCGGTTCAGCTCAGAGTGATCTATCGTCGACTCTGGTCGGGAGGAACGCAGTACCATTTTATCATGCAATTGACAAAAGACTCAATTGAAGTTGTAGTTGACCTTATGAGAACTCACATTCAATTAAGGTATTAGTCTAACATATGAACTCAATTGAATTATATATAAACAAATGTTCAACCTGTTGTAACAAATGTCTTTTCTGTTAGATCAAACAGATTATGTAATCTGTTGCAACATATTACACATCTATTGTAAACTATCATACAGATTAAGCCATTTGTTGCGACAGATCACGAATTTGTTGTAAACTATCAAACAGATTAAGTCATCTGCTTCAACAGATTACCCATCTATTGTAAATTATCAAATAGATTGAGTCATATGTTGCAATAAATTACCCATCTGGTGTAAATTATCAAATAGGCACTGTCATCTATTGTAGTTAACATTATGAGAACTCACCCCTAGTCCTAGATCAATCAATTAAGGTATTAGTCTAACACAGGAGGTAGTAAGAATCATTTCAGCTCAGAGTGATCGATCGCCGACTCTGGTCTGGAGGAACGCTGTACCGTCTTATTATGCAATTGATAAAAGATTCAATTGAAGTTGTAGTTGACCCTATATTCAATTAGGGTATTAGTACCCTAGTCCTAGATTAATCAATTAAGGTATTAGTCTAACATATGAGGTAGTAAGAATTGGTTCAACTCAGAGTTATCGATCGACAACTCTATTCGGGAGGAACGCAGTACCGTCTCATCATGTAATTACCAAAAGACTCAATTAAAGTTGAACAGTCTAGTGGAGGATCTAAACGACCTGAAGATGAACCATGTGAGAATGTACATAATGAAGAAAATCCAATATGTAGTATACGTCAAAGAACATCTACTTCATTTGGATCGGATTTTGTAACATTTCTCTTACAAAATGAGCCTCAAATATTTAGGGAAGTGATGACATCTTCGGACTCATCCTTTTGGAAAGAGGCAGTCAATAGTGAGATTGATTCAATCTTAAGCAACCATACATGGGAATTAGTTGATCTTCCTCCCCGAAATAAACCTTTAGGTTATAAATGGATTTTCAAAAAGAATATGAAAGCGGATGGCACTATTGACAAATACAAGGCAAGACTTGTAGTAAAGGGCTTCAAACAAAAAGAAGGCCTTGATTAATTTGATACATACTCTCCAGTAATAAGGATAGCATCGATTCAAATGTTAATTGCTTTAGCGGTGGTATATGATCTTCAAATCCATCAAATGGATGTGCAAACCATTTTCCTAAATAGAGAATTAGAAGAAGAAATAAACATGGAACAGCGTGAGGGTTTTGTGGTTCCAGGAAAGGAAAAAAAGGTGTGTGAACTTATCAAGTAATTATATGGACTAAAGTAAGCACCAAAACAATGGCATGTGAAGTTTGACCAACCATGTTGGCAAATGGATTCAAAATAAATAAATGTGATAAATATTTTTATATTAAAGACACTCCAAATCACCAAGTCATTGTATGTTTATATGTGAATGATATGTTGATCATCAGTAGAGACATTTCTAACATAAATGTAATAAAATGAATGCTCGAGATCAAGTTTGATATGAAAGACCTTGGAGTTGTAGATGTAAACTTAGGTATAAGAATCCATCGAACTCCACAAGGGTTGGCATTACATTATAAGAACTCACCCCTAGTCCTAGATCAATCAATTAAGGTGTTAGTCTAACATATGAGGTAGTAAGAATCGATTTGGCTCAGAGTGATCGATCGCCGACTCTAGTCGAGAGGAACGTAGTACCATCTCATCATGTAATTAACAAAAGACTCAATTAAAGTTGTAGTTGACCCTATATTCAATTAGGGTATTAGTACCCTAGTCCTAGATTAATCAATTAAGGTATTATTCTAACATATGAGGTAGTAAGAATTGGTTCGACTCAGAGTTATCGATCAACGACTCTAGTCGGGAGGAACGCAGTACCGTCTCATCATGTAATTGCCAAAAGACTCAATTAAAGTTGTAGTTGACCTTATGAGAACTCACCCCTAGTCCCAAATTATTCAATCAAGGTATTAGTACCCTAGTCCTAGATTAATCAATAAAGGTATTAGTCTTAACATATGAGGTAGTAAGAATTGGCTTGGCTCAGAGTGATCGATCGACGACTCTAGTCGGAGGAACGCAATACCGTCTCATCATGAAATTGCCAAAAGACTCAATTAAAGTTTTATTTGACCCTATGAGAACTCATATTCAATTAAGGTTTTAGACTAACATATGAACTCAATTGAAATTATATATAAACAAATGTTCAACATGTTGCAATATATGTCTTTTCTGTTGGATCAAATCAAACAGATTAGGTAATATGTTGCAACATATTATGCATCTGTTGTAAACTATCAAACAGATTACGTCATTTGTTATGACAAATCATAAATCTGTTGTAAACTATCAAACAGATTAAGTCATCTGTTGCACTT
The DNA here is from genome assembly GCF_002878395.1 of Capsicum annuum. Lineage (NCBI taxonomy): Eukaryota > Viridiplantae > Streptophyta > Magnoliopsida > Solanales > Solanaceae > Capsicum > Capsicum annuum. Next base: position 213,955,093 of record NC_061115.1, on the reverse strand, counting down.
AATTATTTTTTGATCCTTTTTTTTATAAAACAATTTAGGTATTTCCTGTCCGAGATAAAATAGTTAAAATACTAAGGCGGTAAAAAATATTACTCGGTACAACTTTGATAACTTAAAAATCTCTTGAGTGAGTAGTCTTATATGGTCTTTTCAATATCACCATCTCCTTATGCCCCTCAAAAGTTATTAATAAATATTTAAAACCCCCCATATCTAGAACTCTTCAGCCATAAAGTAGTCTAGACTAGACTAGACTCAACTCATCACTCTTCTTTATTCTTTATTCTCAATTATCTTTGTTGTTTTTTTTTTTCTCTCTTTTCTCTCTTCTTTCGGATGAGGATCCTTTGGGATCTCAACCAATCAATATCTTTTCTCTATTGAACTGGATGTTCTGATCCGTTTGCTTTTTTGACATTGCAGGTATGGTTCAAAGTTGCTCTTTTCATCTCGTCTTCTTATTTGTATGTCATTTAAATTAGTTATTTACATCTGTTGCTATCAATTGTTTACCCATTACCAGTTTGCTATTTATTGAGAAGATTGAAGGAAAGGTGACTTTTAAGTCTTGAATGAACGAACCGTTGTTTTTATTAAAATATGCAAAAAATGTCATCTGTTGGGAGAACTTAAAAAGCCTTGTTATCAGTATAGTTTTTTTTATGTCTTTTGTTTGGTAGTTTGGTGGTGCTGTTGTTGGGGGTGGTGGTTGTGTTGGAACATGTGATGTTTGTGTTATGGATGGTGTTGGAACATATGGTGTTGTTTTGTTTGTTTCTTTATTATTGATGTTGTTGGTGGTGGTGTTGCAACAGTTTTCTCAACTGTTGTAACTGATTAATCAGCTGTTAGAACAGATGGAGCGACTTTTTGAAGAAATCAAACCAGTAGCAAGGCTAGTTTGATTTATTCCAACAGATGGCCCATCTGTTGCAACATGTCATTCATTCTTTGCAAATGATGCCTCATCTATTGAACAGATGAGTAATCTGTTGCATTATATTAGTCATCTGTTGATTCACTCAATTTTGTGTTACCCTTTTGTAATGTTCTTTTTGTTCTTGTCTTGTTTGACATCAAATATATTTCTCTTGTTTGCAGACAAAAGGAAGTGAAATTGGATCCACTTTTGCCCGGCCAGCATTAAAGGCTAGAGTAAAGATGGGTTCGGAGGAATAAGCTGCTTGCATATGGAGTCACTTCATATGTGGGAGATATGTATTACTGATCAACCTATCATGAAAATACACATCCAGTACAATGATTTTATGAATGTTTGTTCTTTACCTATTAGGTATTAATTCTTCAAACAAGATATGGAATTTTATAGTTAAGATTGTTAGGTTAGAACTGGCAAGGCTGAGGGACCAAGATGGTGGTGTCAATATCCTGATACAATTTAATGACGGTTTATGCTCATGTTTTTGTATCAAGTTTAGGGAATGGTTCAAGTTTTTGGCGGCAGTGTAAATATTCAATAGTGATTGGACCGGTTTTAATGGCAGAATGGACTTCTTGAAAGGCCTCTGAAGCCTCGCAATGCAACAAACAATGATAGAAGCAACAGAAATTCCCCTGCTCCAAATTTATATGGATTGGTTGTTGGAGGAGACTATTATACAGCAGAAGGTGTTTGGGAGAAAACTTGTGTGGGAAGAGGGAGGTTGAGATGGCCATATATCATCTTAGTACTTGTTTAAGAGGATACACAGGGTCGGAAAGAAAGTGTAGCGAAATTAACTTATGAAATTGACATGAAAAATGAAAAAACTAAATGAGATGTGAATGTGAAAATGTATCCAAAAATGAAAATCCATCAGTCGTTGAAGAAAAAGAAGAATGGTCAAGAGGAATTGACCCTGTGTATCCTCTTAAACAAGTACTAAGATGATATATGGCCTTCTCAACCTCCCTCTTCCCGCACAGGTTTTCTCCCAAACACCTTCTGCTGTATAATAGTCTCCTCTACCAATCCATCCATATAAATTTGGACTAGGGGAATTTCTATTATTTCTATCGTTGTTTGCTTTATTATGAGACTTCAGAGGCCTTTCAAGAAGTCCATTGTGCCATTAAAATCGGTCTAATCACTATTGGATATTTACACTGCCGCCAAAAATTTGAACCCTTCCCCAAACTTGACACAAAAACATGTGCATGAATCGTGTCATTAAATTGTAATGGGGTATCGACACCACCGTCTTGGAACCCTTAGACCTTATCAGTTCACACCTATCAAACTAAACTATACAATTCATGATCTTGTTTGAAGGATCAGTATCTAATCATCGATAAAAAACTGCATTCACAAAATCATTGCACTTTATGTGTCTTCACGGTAGCCTGATCAATAATATACATAACTCACATGCATGAAAATGGGATCCATTGCACACACCTTATTCTTCCTACCCCATCAGGACATGTCAGTGTTGTTTATTCATCTGCACGAATGTGATGACTATTAAAATGGAGGAGTGAAGAGTCGTGACTTTTTATCTTAACACATTCAAAACAGCTGATGAATCGAAATCTCCATCTGTTGCAACTGATGAATCAGCTGTTGGAAGAAATCAAAACATCTCCTCCGAACATATGGTCCATCTGTCGCAACAGATAATTTATATGTTGCAACTGATGGTAAATCTGTTGCGATAGACCTGACTTTTTCTTAATTAATCTGCACGCATGTGATTACTTCTTTCTAAATATGTTTGTTTCAATTTAGTTTTCCTATTTATAAAATCAAGAGAATTTTATTATATTCTTTCAAGATTACCCCTATTATTAAATGACTACATAAAGTATATTATTCACATTTGTACTTTTTAATCATAATTAATAAGGCCAATTTGGTAAAACAATCACCTAATTTATATTTTTATTAATTGGTGTGCCAAGTCCATGGGGCCCAACTAATATGTAATGGAGGGACTATTAAAAAGAGGTGAAGACATTTTATCTCACACATTCAAAACAGCTAATGAATCAAATACTCCATCTGTTGAAATTGAAACTAATGAATCAGCTGTCAGAAGATATCAAAACATCTCCTCCAACTTATACATACAGTCCATCTGTTGCAATAGATAATACATAAATTGCATCAGATGTCTTATTTGTTGTATATACAAACCATCTATTGCAACGGATGGTAAATTTGTTTTGACAGCCGTCTGTTGCACATTCAATATGTTGTAACAGATGCTAAATTTGTTAAAAATGCTGAACGATCTGTTGCAACAACTCAATAATAACAGCTTTTATCGAGTCTTAAACCTCTATGAAAAGGTAAGAAGTAATTAGTGTAAAAAAAAAAGTTGCGACTTTTCACAGAAAACAAAATGCCACTAGTTTGAATGTAATTAATACAATGGAGCTGAACAGTCCTGCCTTTTGGCCTGACACGTCCAGATTATATTATAGGTCCCTCAATCTTCATTCAACTCTATTTATTTCTTGTATTTTTTCCTTTCGTGTGACATCTTCAACCACTTCTCTTCAAAGAGCATATTCCTTTCTCGTTGAGGTAAGTTTTTTTCTGGTGTAAATTTACCAGTTGGTCGTATACGTTGTATTACATTGTGAACATTTTTCTTTACATTTGTCCATTCATGTGTGTTCTAGATATGGCTGATCCTTTTTTGGACATTGTTATTCGACGCGACACAGTGCGGGAACTTCAAAGGCAGGTTAATGACCTGCAGAGCGAGTTGGTCGCTATGAGAGCGACAATGTTCAGAGAGATGCAGAGGTTGATGAGAGCCCTGCTGCTGTGAGTTGATTGGCCGGCTGTCATTAATGATGATGATAATAATAATAATTAGAATGTGTTTTTTCTTTTAGCGTATGTATTTTAATTTTTCTATATTGGATCTATACCTAATGTATTTTATTTTTCATTTAATGAAAAATTTACTTTTAGTCAGACTTTAGCGTTTTAATCCCTATTCAATTTTATTCTATTTTCTTCTAATCTAATACATATTAATATGTCGACGGGTGGAGGCAATGTTGAATCCAGTAGCACTAGCAATTTTGGCTTTTGAGTTCTTTCAATAGTTGGAATCGATTGGTCATGTGTTTGGTTTCAACAGAATATCCATCTGTTTTGACAGATTTTCATCTGTTGGAGGAAAACATTCCAGTTGTTTGTGCAACTATTGAGAATAATTGTGGTCTGCTGTATTATTTAAGTTCATGCTTTGCCTCATTTTATTGATGCACAAGTTATTTAAAAAAAAAGACATTTTATATATAATAAATGATAACATTAGGTTCACAACAATGAGTTAAATATATAAAAGTCCACAATAAATTAACAAACAAACAAACAACAACACAAGTTTCTGCAATTGCAACGATCATGATGGATTATGATTTGGGCATGTAGTTCTTTTGTGGCCAGCGCACTTACATATGGAGCACTTGTTTCTTCTTAATAAAAATAATTCTCGAACTCCACGCCTCCTTTTATATGGCTTTCTTCCCAGTTTGATAGTGCTCGAGTCAATATATGGAGGAGGTATTAATATCTCCATAAGCTCTACTGGAACAACCCAAGATTCTTCAGAAGACACCGGATTAATATGCCCACTATATGCCATTTCATATTTTTCCACCGAATAATATTGAGAGGAGTGATCGTAAACTTCAGGTTCATATTTATGGCCGTATTGAGCTCGAGGGCTTCCATAGCATGTGGAAAAGGTATTTTGTCCAAGTCAAAAACTCTACACGTACAAGATCTTGTTTGAAGATAGACCGTGGCAGCATCACCATGACCGGTGATACAAAATTTGTAATCTGCTATTTTATGAGAGAATAAACTATTCCCCAAACTGATGTTCGTTGATATTTTCTTTTCGATTTCGAGAACAAATCTGGTTCTTTTTTCTGGGCACTTGAACTGCACATGCCTTTCTTTAAAAAAATCGCTATATTTCTCGCTTATTTTTTCAAATATAGCCTTGATGGGAAATTCTCTTTCATCGCCAAACAATGAATTCACCGATTCAGCTATGTTTGATGTCATAATATTGTACCTATAGAAAAAAATCACTTAGTACGAATGTTCTAAGAATCAAACAAGACATTAAATTCATAAGAATGTACCTATTTGCTGGACAGAATGCCCGGCTCTATCTCTATGTTCTAAAAACTCCTCTCTACTATATGCTTTAGCTGCTCTATAAAAAAGGGTGACGACCCTTTCGTTATGATAGTTGTTTCGAATGTTCTCTCCAAGATGCCTGATGCAACAACTAAAGTAAGTTGAAGTGAAGAAAAGTGAACCCATCTTTGGAATATTGGATGCCTATTCGATACAAAACACAACTCTTCGGTATCTTCGACACAGCGTCGCAGTTGTTTAAAAAAAAACCATAAGAGGCATCACATTCCCTGTTCGCTACACAAAAAGCGACAGGAAAGATGTGATTCTCCGTATCCTACACCACCGCCGCTAGCAGAACTCCATTATACCTGCTCCTCAAGAAGGTACCGTCGACGGCTATGCCTTTTATCAAATGTCGAAAACCTTGAATTCAAGCACCATAGGATACAAAAAAGTACTTGAACCTTCCGTTTTCATCCAGATGCAATGCCGTCTTACTTTCGGGATTTGTGGACTTAATCATGTAACGGTAAGCATCCAAGACTTCATACCCATGCTCGAGTGTCCCCCGAACCAGGTCCTTGGCAATCCCCATGGCCGTATATATCTTCCAATAACTGACCAGGGCACCCAAATCCGTAAGGATTTGATTGGCCATAAGCCTTGTTGAAGGGCCTTTGCCATCGGCGAACTACTCCTGAAATATTCACCGAGGACCTTTGCCGTGGCGTGAGGATTTTGTCCCGAGATTGCTCTGAACCACATGTGTGATGTTTTTCATGTTTATGAATGATGAATCTATCAGAACTTGTGTACTTCACTACTCTCAACCACCACTTGCAGTTCGAATTAGCACATTTGAAGCAAAAGACACTGCTCGAATTAATCACCTTCTTTATTCTGAAATCTTTTTTCACGCAAGGAATAAACAAAGTGTTAGATAGTTCATTCTTGTCCTTGAATGACATTCCAATAAAAAAGCCGGTCCCGTCATCTTGAAGATTTCCAGATTGTGTCGATTGGGAAGAACTGCACATCGTATTGGTCGCATCAACGGGCATAGGTGTTTGATCATCATTTGGAATATTCATGTCTAGATCATCCAACTTATCATCAAAGAATTCTTTTTTTTTTCTTCTTCTTCTACGTTCTGGTTCTCATTCTCTCTTGTCTTTTCAACCATGTACACCATTAACACCATCTTGGTTGAATCACTTAGATAAGAACGCAACCGAACCTGATCGATTATCTTAAAAGGCAGTACCCTCTGATTTTCAAAGGAGCTGTGCATGTAGCTGATGGCGAATTCTTTCGGTTGACAATTCAGTCCACAAAAGCTGATGATTAAGTTCACAAAATCATTATACGAAACATCACTTTGGACTGTTATAGCTATTGTCTCTGGCATTTCACCCTTCTTCCAACGCCATACATATTGATTGCTTTTCTCGACCCAATGACCATGACAATCCACCCCTATTGTTATTAATCCCTCCATTAGTGGTACCCAAATAAAGTCATTTGTTAAAAAAAGTTGATAGTGATTTCATATTGCCGTGAATGAATCCCAACAGATGTGTTATCTGTTGCAAAAGATAAGTGATGAGTCACAACAGATTCTTACCTGTTGGGATTCATGTTACAGGTCTGAATATCTGTTGCAACAGATGAATCGCCTATTGGAATTGATGTTATAACTAAATCACCTTTGAAGTTGATTCCAACAGATAAGTGATAGTTGTAACAGATAATTAACCTGTTGCGACAGATGACTTACTTAATGCAACAAGTTATTAATCTATTGTAACCTATGTTGGAATTGTGTTCAGGTTCTGTTGCAATAGGTAACTAATCTGTTGCAACATATATGTCAAATATTGCAATAGATGAGCCATCTGTTTAAACATGTATCCAACATATCAGTTTTCTTTTGAAACAGATGTCTCATCTGTCGCAGCAGATGATTTATCTGTTTAAACAGATGGATTTTATGTTGGATTCATGATTGGGTTTTATCCATTGTTGGAAACTAAAAACACAATAGCAGTTACCCAGATGAAAAATTCAACTAAAAATCATAATTTGACTTACCAACGTCTCCTATGAAGTAATGCCAAAGTGGAAAGTGATGTTAGAAACAAAATTTGACTTAAGAAATTGGTCAAATAGCAACAACAGCAACAAATGGTCAACAAGAACAAGATGAAGATGATAATGAAGTAGAAGATGATGATAATAAAGCAGAAGATGATGAATGAAACAGCAGCAACAATGAACAATAAAAATCGCTAAGAGAGAGAAATCAACAAAGGGTGAGAAGAGAGAGAAAGACGCTTTTTTTCCCTCCGTTTTTCGTTATATAGGCTAACATTTGGATCAAAGTATAAATTTAAAAACTTGTGGGTTATTTTCAAACTCCCCCAACTTTCTTAATCCATAATAAAGTAATTTTCACTTCCACCTAATAATTAAGACTTGTGTTACCTACACCTCATTTTAAAACTCTTTTGTCACCTGTGGCCCAAACCCCATGTATCTATTGATATGCTTAAATCAATAAATGTTAAATAATACAACATACATATAATTCATAAATAATGAAGCAGTAATTCAAAATAAGAGAAAATGTATCTATAAGCTTGTAACATATATCTATTGTTGTGTTAATTTGAATAATAATTACAAAACATTAGATACATATAAAAATAAAAAAATATATCTAATGAAAAATAAAAAAATGTTCATATTAAGAAGCTTAATGATTTTCTTATGTATTTGTGAATTCAATATTTAATTCAAAGTAACTAAATGATATAAAAAGATTTATCTGAACGTTCATTGATAAATTGCTTATATATTGCACAAGACTATCTTTACATAATTAACAATTGATACAATCGTAAAAAATTTGTATCTATTGAAAAATATATTTTGTAAACAGTATGAAGCTATGAACAATTACGTTCAGCTCGAAGATGTTATTCAATTTAGATACAAAATGTCTTGCAAAGAAAAAAAGATTAAGAAAAAGAAAATTATGTTATGATTGAGTATGAGATTTAATTGTACAATGTATCGTTATGTTGCATAATGTAATGTTGTGTTAGTTACTTTCATTACTGGACTTAGTTATATATGTTTCAATAAACTTTATACGTATAGTTATAAATATGTATCTAATACAATGTAACAAAAAATGTTAAATATGATGACTTTGTAAAGTGTAACAAAAACGTACAACAAAATAATAATATATCATAATCTGGAATAGCCATATGGCAATCATTGGTGATAAGGTAGAATCCATGATGTTGAAAAACATCTAAAAAAAAATAATAACAACATGTACTAACATCATCAAACTATATAACAGTCAATTAGCCAATAAGCAAACAACTACTCAATATGCAAAGCACAGACTTTTTTTTTGTGTGTGAAGCTGCTCCTTGGTCTTGGTGGATCGTCATTCTCACTAAAGTATCATTTCTCCTCCTTTATAAAGCCATATTTGCACAAACGAGTGACATATCTTATGCGATGGTATTGAGAATCAATACCCAATGAGGAAATGCCTAATCCCTCGCTCAGATACTCGGCACAAACAGCTATAAATATACTACAATTCCTACATAGCGATTACTAATTGAATTAAAAATACAAATATACTTGTATAAGATAATGAAAACAATGAAAAGGTAATGTAATACTTACAAAGTTTCACTATCTTGTTATGCTATCCCGGTAACATATTCCACTCGGAATGAAACCTAAAAAAAACATCAAATTAAAAAAATAACATTAGATGCAATAACTCTACAATAACACAGAACAATATATAGAAAAACAGTATGAACATAATATTATAGATACAAGATAATATAAATATGTATCTTGGTTGAAATACATGTATCTATAAGGTTGTAAACATGTATCTATTGTTGAGTTAATTTAAATAATACTTACAAAACATTTGCTACATAGAAAAAATAAAAAAATAAAAGAATCAAATATACAAGAAATTGAAAAAACGTATCACGCATATATAAATATGTATCACGGCCAATTATTTTCCAAATCTAAACATGTCGGAGGTTCCAGATATTTTCCAGATATGACTTTGTCGGAGGTTTCAATTTATTTTTTGTTTCGCACAACAAAATATTATTGGATTAGAAGGTTTACCTGAAGTATCAGTAAAGGAAAACCAGCCGAAAATAATCTCAACATGGACAATTTTTTTTGCCGAAATAGTAGCTTTACCCATAACTCGAGCACCAAAAACATCATCATCTTTAACACGAAACTCCAAACAATCAATTGGGTGAGCTAAAGGGATATGATGTTGTTTAATTTGATTTTTGAGAAAAATCATTGAACATAATAAGAAGAAAGTGAAGATAAATTTAGGAGAAAAAATACCTTAATTAAAAAATGTGAAGAAGAAGAAGAAGAAGAGGAGAAAATTGTGGGATAAAATTATGACCAAAATTTTGGTGTTAATGTAGCCACTAATGTTGGAAGAGTTGGATAGAAACTGTTGCTTGAATTAAGGCATACAAAGAGGAGAAAATGAGTTATTTTTGGTAAAGAATCGATTTCTTAGTTGTAGGTTTTAACTTGTATCTCAACTTTACCAAAAAGTATGAAATGTTGGGATTTAAGTAATTTTTTAGAAGTGGGGTTTTTTTTAAAGTTTAGAAACTTATGTTGTTTATTTATGTTAATTTTTCTATTTAATAACCCCAATTAAATTTAATTGGAGTTGAAATAACCCAATTAGATTTAATTGGGTTAAAATAACCCTAATTAAATTAAAAAATTGGTAGTCTTCAGATTTATTTAGAGAAAATAATTTTGATTAGACTAAAGTTTATATATAAAAAAAATAATTCCAATTATGATCCAGCCTATTTTATTTAAATTTTGACCAAATTAAAAGTTAATTGGCCAATTTTATTGCAATTGTGGCCAATTTAGTTCAAATTGTGATCAAAGTTAAAAATTGGTTAAATCGAATTGAAATTCGATACGAATTAATACCTTGTTTAATCCTGAGTTTCTTGATTTAATAAAATCGAATAAATATTTTCCACATAAATTATTTTCAAGAATAAATTATATTTTAATCAAGATTTTAGTCATTTAAATTTATTTTCCAAATATTCATTAATTAAAATTTGATATTCTATAGAATAAATATTTAAGTTATCAAATTATATAATCTCGTATAATTGAACACAACAATATATAATCGCTACTATGATAAAAATTACGTACAAAAAATATTTTGAAAAGTTTTTATTCGGATGAAATGAATATTTTAATTTTATTTAAACCGAAAAAACTTAGGATTAAATTTAGTCGTGGAGGACAAAAATTAGGTGTCAACAACAAGCAGGGATGTCGACGGAGACATGCCTGCTTTCACACTATGTGTAATTTTATTATATAATTAAAACCTTCATTTATTTAGTTGATAATTTAAGTTGTTAATATGACGCCCATAAGATTTCGAGAGTCAATCAAATATTTTATATTTTTAATTTATTTTTAGTTGTTAATTATTGTGATTAACATATTTTTATGTTTTTTTTTTGAAATTTATAGAAAATTAAATATTTTTTAAAATATTTTAAGTCATTAACTATTGCAATTTATAGTATTTTTTATGTAATTTATAAATAATATATTATTTAAAATCTATAACAGCTTAATTGTGTTTTAGATATTTTAAGTTGTTAACTATTGTAATTTATAATATCTTTTTGACATTGTAATTTACTATTTTAAGCTTTTAGCTAATTTATAATGATGTCTCTGTTTAAATTTTTGTGGCGTTGATAGTCAATTACATTTTAAAAATAATTTAGTTTTTTTAATTATTGTAATTTATAATAATGTTTCTTTTATTCCAATTTAATCGACACTGATATAGTTTTGACGTCAATCAAATACCACGATTGAAGTAGCTAATTAGGCATGTCTTAAATGACTCATAATAACTAATTAGAAGTGATGCTATAAAAATACTTATGAAAAATGTTTTAAGTAGACCTGATATAAGATGTCATATTAATTCAAAACATCGCGTGGTAATTTATTATTTTATGTCTATTTTATCTTCTCTTATTAAATATTATTAATTTTTAATATTTAGATGACTTATAATAATTAATTAGAGGTGATATAGTAAAATTACGATTGAAGCAACTGAAGCAGACATGTCATAAATCTGTATTTTACCTTTTTATTAAATATTATTAATTTTTTAATATTTAAATGTCATATAATAATTAATTAAGGATGATATAGTAAAATTATGGAGCAAATAGACAGGTGACAAACAGGGATGTCGACGGAGACATGCCTGCATCACCTAGGTGCTCTGCCTCTACTAATATAACAAGATACTTAAATATCATATAATAATTAATTAAGGATGATATAGTAAAATTATGAAGTAAGCAGAGAGGTGACAAACAGGGATGTCGACGGAAACATGTCTGCATCACTTGGTGCACTGCCTCTTCTAATATAGCAAGATAAGATGCTATCCATTCATTTGGTCAAAAAGACATTTAGTCGTAATTATTTATTAGCAATAACTTCATTGTCACTAATTTATATTTTTAGATCAACTAACTTAATCGCACATGTCTCGCACGTATAAAGTTTGATTATTTAAAATTAAATAATTTTATCTATTGTGGAGATTTTTAATGAAGTATCACACTTTAATATAATAATTTCTCTCTCTCTCTCTCTCTCTATATATACATATATATATATATATTGTTATTATTATTATATATATATATATATATGATATATATATATAATATAATTATATTATATATATATAATATTATATATATTAAATTAAAAAGTGTGAAGGGCCTTAGAAATGTTATTTGAACTTTTTGCCCTTTATCAAAAGTCTCTGCTTTAGATAAAATGGTCTTTTTACTATTTTTTTAATTATTATTTTATTAAATTAAGAATTTCTAAAATATATATGATGAAACTTAGTAATATATGGTAAGAAATATATATGAGTCCTGAAATATGTGGAAAATAATATTAGAAAAAAGAATTAGATTTGGGTTACATGTTTTTAACTTTTTAGAGAAAATATCCAATTCCCCCCTGAACTATACCTAAAAGGGCTATGTCACACCTCAACTTAAAGGGGTCCCTATTACCCCCCCTGAACTAATTAAAAGTGGAATTTTCAAACCCCCCCCCCCCCCCCCGGTACCTATGTGGCACATACGTGGCACACACGCGTGCCTACGTGGACACTTCAGTGTGTTGTGCCACGTAAGTGCCACGTATGTGCCACATAGGTACTAAGGGGGTGAAAAATCCACTTTTAATTAGTTCAGGGGGTAATAGGACCCCCTTTAAGTTGAGGCGTGACATAGCCCTTTTGGATATAGTTCAGGGGAGATTATTGGGTATTATCTCAACTTTTTATTATAAAATACGTTGCAATGTCATTTTAAAAAACATTTTTTGTACAAAAGTTACAATGTCAAAATTTCTAGGAAAAAAAATTTGTAGGAAAGGGTGATAGAAAACCTACCATATATTTAAGATTTTGTAAAAAGAGAAAACCTTTTAGAAATGGGTAATAGAAAAAACTACCATATATTTAGAAGTTTCCAAAAATATCTATATTTTTGAATTTTGATGGTGAAAAAAAATTACTTCAGAATTGTAAGGAGGAAAAAGAAAAACGTGTAGAAGTAGAAAAACACTATTACTCGTATATATTTTGGAGTTTGACTATATTTAGGAGTCACAAAAATATTTATATTTTAGGATAGTCAAAATTGTAGGAAAGAAAAAGAAAAGAAAAAACATGTACGGAAATTTGCTTGTGAAATTAATAGTATTTATGATTGAAAAGATAAATTTTTACTTGTAATTTGAGGTAAGTTTGTTTAGAAATATTTTTAGTATATTCTTAATGTTTACAATAACAAATTATCATCATTCTTGATAAGCAATTACTGATTTAGAAGTTTTTTTTTTGCGATTTGTATTTTCTTGAAATTTACAATAATGACAATAAAATTCTACCTTTGTTCTTAAAATTTACAATAATAGATTATCATGTCTTTTTGAAAAACAATTGGCAATTGAGACATGTTTTTTGGTGAAATCTTACTAATATTTGTGATTGACGAGATAACTATGCTTGTAGTTTGAGGTAAATTTTAAATTTTTTTAATTTGTTCTTGACGTTTACAATAATAAATTATCATATATTCTTGATAGATTATTGCTGATTGAGAAGACTTTTTAGGCTATTTTAATATGTTCTTGAAGTTTAAAATAATAAAGAGACAATACATAAATATGACCATAAACTTGACACCAAATTATAACTTTGACCTTAAACGTTGATAGTGCGCAAATAGGACCTTTAACTATTCAAAATCTGAACAAATAAGACCTCCGATTTTGCAACCCCCATGCATGAGTTTCACTCGCACCTATGTGGAAAGATAATCTAATCACACGATGCCACGTCATTAAAAGGGCTGACTTGGAGGGAGGTCATATTTGTGCAGTTTTGAATAATTAAAGGTCATATTTGTGCATTGTCAAAGTTTTGTTTTTTCTGTTAAAACGACATCATTTTTATTGTTATTATTATTATTATTTTATTTATTTATTTAGGGATCGAACCTGTGCAGTAGGATAAAGGAAGCGCCCAAGAAGAGCAAATAACGCCACTGGGCTATCTAAGCGCCTTGTTTCATGTGGTTCAACATTAATATACGTACATAAATATAGATTTTCTACCTTATATATACAACGTAATTTTTTTTACCGAGGGAGTTTGGGTGAACCTCATGGAAACCACGTAGGTCCGCCCTTGCGTTAATTTAATAACGTTTTGATAACGTTAATTTAATAACATTTTAATAACGTTAATTTAATATACTACTACTACTATCCTTAATAACGTTAATTTAATAACGTTTTATTAAAACTATAATTTTCTTATTATTAGTATAGTTTCATCTTTAATTTAATATTTAAATAAATTATATTTAGATATATTATATAACTTAAATTCACCCTCTGCTTTATAATATATATACAAACCCGCATGATTTTTTCATATGAGACTGACCCACCTAATTAATAAATCTTCAATATGCTCTCTTTTCGTAATGACAAAAGAAATTAGATGCCATTTTAATTTTTGCGCCAAAAATAATAAAAAAATAATAGTGAAAAGACATTTAAAGATCATATTTGTGCAGTTTTGAATAGTTAAAGGTCATATTTGTGCACTATCAAAGTTTAAGGTCAAATTTATGTATTATGCCCTTAGATTTTAATCTGGACGCCCAGTTTTGCGTGTTGAACATGCATTTTGCCACGTAGGATCGGAGGTCATATTTGTGCAGCTCCGAATAGTTAAAGGTCATATTTGTGCACAGTCAAAGTTTAAGGTCAAAGTTATAATTTGGTGTCAAGTTTAGGGTCATATTTATGTATTATCTCAATAATAAATTATCATCTATTCTTGATAGACAACAGCTAATTTAGAATTGTAAGTGTAAAGCAAGTTTCTTGACATCCAAAGCATCGTTTATATACATTATTTAAGGTAACAGGCAAGTCAAATTGTCAAGAGTTAATCCCCATGTTGAACAATCATGTGGTCCGGTTACTGAGAATTTTAAGGGGACTACTATATTGAGTTCAGGTGGGCTCCTCTTTGATAGCATCAACATGAGAAAATTATCCCCTATAGTATTATTAGATCTAAAATAACAAATTTTAGCAACACTTTTAGATAATTGCATTAATAGCAGTTTAGTTACAAGTTATAGCAACTTATTAAAAGATATATTATTTTAATTGTATTTTCAAAATTCATTTTTAATTATATAATTTAAAATCAGTTCCATATTTATAGGGTTCTAATCAATATTCCCCTTAAATTATGTATTGATAATTATGGTAAATATATATTCTCTTTCTCCATTCTAATACTCAGCCTTTCAAAAATTTATTGAAAATTCTGATTCTATTAACTTACTCATATAATATTCATATTCTTCCCTTGTATTTTGAAAAAAAGTGGTGTTTTCATATAATATGCATCTTCTTCATTGGAAAAAAGTGAGTTTAAGATAATATTCGTCTTCTTTCCGAAAAACATAAAATTTATATATTTGTTTTTTTCATTCTCCATTGTGAATCATGTCTAAACCAAAATTCGATTCTACTCCTTCGCGTAGAAGTCCTAGAATATTCAACCAACGATTTGTTCCATTGTAAATCATTATTCAACCAACGATTTGTTCTCCTTCATTAGAAATTCTCTTTCTTCTATTTTTCCTTTTGTTCTTTAAAAATAATATGATATAAGGAGTTTTTTCAATTTCTTTATTAAATAATCATTGTATCTAACAATAAAAGATATATCAATGGATATTCGAGAAAAAATATTGAACAATCAATTTGTATTGGTAACAACATAAATAAGGATTTAAATATAGATCGTAATCTTTCATAAGAATAATATAGTGAAAATTATCTTGTATATACTTATTAAACTATTTTGTGTATGAATTCTGTATAAAATCCATATGAAATAAGTATAATGATTGCAGAAGTTGGTATAGAAATCGACTTTCACCAAATATTATACGTTATTATTTATTTTAGTGTATGAAATAAGTATACAAACTTGTATTTTTTGAATTATTTCATGTATGAAACCTGTATAATATCAATATTACATTCAAGGTTTATAAAATAGTTTCTTACATGTTGTATTTATATGGAATGAGTATAATGTGACCGTGATATTCAATTGAGAAGATATACTTAAGATTATAAATTGAATGAAATCAGTTTATAAAATGTTTTCTTACATGTCATATTTGTATGAAATAGATATATAAATTGATATTTATGGATTGCGAAAGTAAATTTAGGTGATACCAATTTATATACTCATTCCATACAGGCATACACTATGTGCTTCTCTCTTTGAATCAAGATTCTATCGCATCTACTTTTGTATTAAATTAAAATTTAATGAACACTATCATCTTTCATACTGAAAAAAACAATCACAATTTGTAAAGAAAAATTGCAGTAAATCTGGTTGACACAAAATTAATTGATATCCAATTCATTCAACGATGTGAAATACAAAACAACTGTTAAATAGCATAATACCGAGCAAAAAACTGCTTAAATACAAAAATTAAACTTTGTTCATACCAACAATCATAGAAAGACAAAAATAATGAGCACCAAAAAATATAAAAATGCAATATTCATGTATAGGTATGCAACTCTTACTGCGCTTCAATCACAAGCAAATTGAGGAGATGGGGGTTAAAGTCTTATAAATCAAGTAGTGCTCCCCTGGAGACATACTGATCAAATGGAAACATATTGATCGTGCTTGTGCATTAAAGCGTTTGTGATTTGAATAACTAAATGATATATAAAAAGAAGGTAGTGTATGAAGATGGAAACTCTTAATGGAAGCATTAAAATAAGATAAAAGAAAAACGGTTAGAGGAATTTGGGGTAGATTGATATCAATAATTAAGAATAACTATTTTAAGGAAGGATTATTGCATATTAGTTGTATTAAATCTTTATTTTCCTTTTTAGTAATTACTTTTTTTAAAAAGAAAAAAATGTTTTTATTTTTTATTTTTTATAAGATTTGCTACAACTTGAAAAAATGAAAGTTATGCTATAAGTTGTAATTTCCTATCTAATAATTGCTATATATGTTTTTTCCCCATCAACATCATCGATAATTTTGACTCAACTTTAGTTGATAATGCAAGTTTTTTTCTATATATGATATAGCAAGAAACTTCTTATTATATGCCATGTATGCCTTCCTAATAAAAGTAGTATTGCAATGATAGTATTTCTATTAAACAAGCTTGGTTGGCCTAGTGGTTAGCTCACTAGGTCGCTTAAGGAAGTGTCGGGGGTTCGATTCCCGCCTTGTGCATGCAACAACCAATTGGCCAGCGGCAAACCCTTAAATGGAGCTCAGATCCGCGGAGGATTTGTCCTTGGCCTGTCGGGCAGGGGGATACCTTGGGAAACCAAAAAAAAAATGATAGTATTGCTATTATTGCAAGTATCATCCACACATATCATCAACAACAAAAGGTTCACTATCTTTTCTTGCTAGGATTTATAAAAGTTCACGAGTTCATGGTATGATTTTTTTTTTCTATATTTAAATTTTTTTCTTATTTTTAATTTTGAATCTTTATAAAATCATTGATTACGTTCGTATTACGTACTTAAAAGTTTAAGAATTTGATACTTTTGGTATTCTAACGCTTTTATATTTATTTCTACTAGTCAAATGTACGTGCTTTGCACGTGTGTTTCATGTCAAGGCATATATGATGTATTGATACCTTGATTATCTCTTACGATGTGAACTATCACATCACGGATAATAATTAAGATAATAGATAGTAATACATCAGAAATTACAACAAAATAATTTAATTAAACTTTAACCTTTACATAAAAATTCCTCAAAACCTGAATGAATATTCATCTACCACTGCATGTAAACTCAACAAAACAATATGATAATAATCAAGATATCATAATAATGCGATTAAACCTTAAGAAAAATCCTTAAAGCCTGACCAAACGTTAATCTATCACTTGAAAAAACAACAAATAGTAACAGAATAGAAACTACAGTATTCAAGAATATTACTACAACATATACCTGAACATAACAGAAATTACAACAAAACAATACGATAATTGAGATATTAGAACAATATGATTAAATCTAACCTTTTGTGATTGTAGATGACACCGTTAGAGCTCATTAAATAAGCAGTTATTAGAACGTCTCTATCAATAAATTTTACATTGTTGATGTTATTATATTATTGTAGGAAAAAAATCCAAATACCTTTTCCTACAAAAAAGGGTTATCTAAATATGAAAGATTTTTATTTTATGTTGCGATAAGAAAAAAAATTACTTATGGTATCAAATTAATACTACAACTTCAGGAAATTGAATTTTTTTTTCTCAAAAACTTAAAGTAACGCGTTTTATTTTTTTCCTTGAAAAATTAAAATAACTTATTTTTTTTTGGAAGTTTAGAGTAATTTTTTTATTTTTGTGTGTTTTTAAAGAAAATTTTTTCAAAAGACAACCTTTTTACCATATATATTTCCTCAATTTAAAGTAACGTGTTTTGTTTTTTTCTTAAAAAATTAAAATAACTTATTCTTTTTGAAAGTTAAAGAGTAATTTTGGTTTTTGTGTTTTTCAAAGGAAATTTTTTCAAAAGATATTTTTATCATATATTATAGGAATTCATAATCTTAAATATTATAATATAATGATATAATAATTAAAGAAAAAATAGTTAAAAGAAGATTTTATCTAAAGCACAAACTTTTAATGAAGGATAAAAAGTTCAAATCACTTTTATAAGGGTCTTCACACTTTTAATATATTATAGATTATAGATATAGATATAGATATTTTTCAAATCTTCTTAAAATCAAATTTAGTTTATTTAGAATTTTTAAACTTATACAAAAAATATTAGTTGTCATTAATTCTAATCATTTCTAATAATAAAAAGTTTTACTATAAATATATTTAATTACTTTTCAACTCTTAAATTGTAGAAAAAATAGTGAAAAAAGGATTTTTTCTAAAACAAAAACTTTTAATGAAGGGCGAAAAATTCAAACAAACATTTCTATGGTCCTCACATTTTTAATATATTATAGATATAGATTATAGATAGATAGATTATAGATATACATATAGATAAAGATTATAGATTATTGATGAAAATTAAATTTTAGCTGCTAAAAAGATCACTTTAGCTAGTCCCAATTAATAAAAATTATCCTGATAAAAGATGGGGATAGTTTTAAGTATATAATAAAGTAATTAATTTACAAAAATATAGCTTTTTTTTTTTTTTTAAATCCAAAAAATTTACTAGCTACAACAAGGAATTACAAAAACAAAAATGGTCCGATGTAATTAGAGAAAGGCAATGTAATTAGAAAAATTGTTCCACAATATACTTTGATTTTCTAGCTATACTAGTATACGTACCCGCGTGATGCGTGAATATTATTAAAATATTATTTGAAATAATGCTCTATTTGACTCTTGAACTATACCCAAAACGACTGAGACACACCTCAACTTAAAGGGGTCTTATTACCCCCTGAACTAATTAAAAATGTAATTTTGACACCCTTAGTGCCTATGTCGCACATACGTGGTACATACGTAGCACAACACACTAAAGGGTCCACGTAGGCACATGTGTGTGCCATGTATGTGCCATGTAGGCACTAAGGGTGTCAAAATTACACTTTTAATTAGTTCAGGGGTAATAGGACCCCCGTTAAGTTGAGGTTTGTCTCAGCCATTTTGAGTATAATTCAAAGGTGAAATAGGATATTTTCTCTATTATTTTTAATATTTTCATATAGGAATATCTCGTTTAAACATATTGCATCATATTGCATTAAAAAGAATTTCAAACATGACATTATTTCTCAATAAGCCCCCTCTTTTCATAAATTATCGATGTGCAAATGATAGAAAGATAATCACATTATTATTTACTTATCAGTTTTTAAAATCAATTATCTATAATATTTTATTCTCAATTTTATTTTGTCTCATTCTTAATGTATAGTAACATTTCGTATGATATACAATATTAATTTTTAATATTTTTATTTTTTGCAAACATTATAAATAGTTTATACTTTTTGGATGAATAACTCAATGAGAAGATGTATCTCAATAATTGTAGACGTACTCTAAAAGCAAAATTTTCAAAATCAATATTTTTATCAAAAAGTATTTAAACATGAATTGTATAATTTTGTTTGAATAAATCTGCACATGTGGAGTACCTTCATCCGACATACTCAGAAATTCAATTTTTTTATTTTTTTTATATAAAATTAAATTTTCACATATAATATTGAACTATCTTTATTTCGATTTACATGACATAATTTTCCTTTTAGTAAGTCACCAAAAGAATGACAAATTTATATATTAAGTATAAATAACTATAAAATGACTATTTTACCCCCCAAAAAATAATTTATAGCCACATACATGTAAATAATTATTTATACCATAAATTTTAAAAGTCTTTTGATATATTTAAAATGAATTCATTTAAAATATTTCATATCAATTGAGAAGAAGGGAGTAAAAATTATAGGGAATAATTTATTAAAGTTCAAATGTTTATATATGAAAATAAATTCAAAAAATTACACAAATACACAACTTATGTTTTCAATATTACAAAAAATCCCAACTCCCTAAACATATTACAAAAATCCCATATATACATAGAATGCTATGTATATGTCGGCTATGTTATGTATATTAATAGGGAGAGAGAGTAAAGTAATTAAAAAAATGGGAGAGAGTGTAATTACTTTTAAAAGGTTGATATTTATGTTATTTATACATCTATTTAAGGCCCAAATGTCCAACCCAATACCTATTCTATTTAAGGCCCAATATGGTGTGATCCAATTAGAAATAAACCAAGAAGGTGCATCACCTACTTGGACTTTTTTAGCAACTTAATATCCAAGTAGGTGCATCACCTACTTTGACTAATTTTGACCAATATGTGGCTGGAAATGAGCAAAAAAGAGGCGGTCAAGTGGAAGGATTTATAAGGTTCAATTAGTTCATTTTCTCTTCATTCTTACTTGCAAAAAAATCAGATTATAATTAGCTCACTCTCTCTTTTCTCTCAAGCCTAAAACAACTGTCTTTTTTCTCTCATAGGGTTCTTGAAGAAGCCCTCCTTATTTCCAGCCAAGGTAAGTGAAAATAACTATGGTTTATATTTAATCCTATCATGGGAAGTTATGGAAATCAAGTTATTATTTTGTTTGAAGTATAGGACAACCCTTTTTGCCAAGCTTCGCAGTCCACTTCTCTTTAATCTCCAAGATATTTTCCAATAGTATTTGGTTCAACTTGAAGGAAAACTTAGCGTCTTGATGGAGTGCACTTTAAGAAAATAAATTTCAGAAATAAAGGTAAGGTTACCGCCCCAATTTACCCCTCCGTTTGTATAGGCCTTGATGAAAGATTCTATATATGTTGTTGTTAAGAACTCACGGAAAGGCGATCGGAAGTCGTGAGTTCAATATCTTATATAGTGTTGAAGGATTTTTGGACTATTTAGGTGATGTCTATAGGTGTTGTTGGAATAGTGAAGTGGAGTTGTATTAAAGTATAGAAGGAGGGTGTGGTAATACACCAAGTGTTTGAGTGGCTGAATAGTCTTACTGCCCGTCAAGTGTTTAGCTACTATTTTACAAGGGTTACATTGTGATTAGTTGCTAATATTATCTCTATTATATGCTTATATTGTAGATTAACACCTTAAAGGAAAGAAGTCTAATTTATTATAATAATCAGGTTGCACAACGAGGTATGTAAGGCTATTCTAGTTCATATTCTTTGGCATGGTATCATATACTCGTGTACCAATAAAGTGAGCTTCGTAGATGATCTTTCATGTTAAAAGATACATTGTGATGGTGTACCAATCCCACTACAGTTAATCAACCTTTTATTTACTGCCCATGGTCTAAAAGTGTGTCAAAGTACATGTTTCTCTTATATGAGTCAATAAGATCCAAGATTATACAAGTTAAAGAGTGTCACGTGCTGGATTACAATCTGTCCAAAATTGCTTTAATTGATTGTATACTTCTTTTGGCTACACATGTTCTGTTTTCGAATATCATTCCCATCGTGTCTGGGCATAATGTGACCTTATAGAGTCTTTACCTATTTAGTAGATAGTTTATATGTCCTTATATGGGATATACATTTGTTCCTAATTAGAATCTGCCCACATGCTTCAATAGTACCCATTCTCATGTACCCTTCTATTTGTTATTACCTAGTAAGTATTTATTGTACAGTCCAAACCTCTTTAATCGTGGAGTAACGTATCTCAACTTGGTATGCACATATTCCCCCATTTCAAACGTCTAAATTTCTACACTTGAATCTGCCCCAATTGCTATTTGCTAGGTAAGATCACTAGAATCTCCCACAACCCATATATGCTATGTAATGTCACTTCCTTACATGTTATACACCTTAGTAGCTTATTTGTTACAGGTCATCATCTCCTCGCTTATCACATGCCTTCTTGGGTTATTAGTGAATATGTTTTATGCCCAGTGAGGCTCATGGTGTCATATAAGTTCCAAAGTATTACCCTTATTTCCTATATCATTGTTCTTGTTTCGATCATATGCCTTCTTCTATTGGTTCATAGCTATAAAACTCAATAATGTTATGACCACAAAAATAACAACCTAAAAGATTAAAGAAGTGATGTAAAGTAAATATACTTATGTGTAAGTGGTAGCTCAGGGGCGAGAGCCTAGCATGGGCCGATCTCAATTTATTGATTTATGGGAGGTATTCCAGGGGCAGAACGAACACCTAGCATGGGTCGATCCCATTATCGGGTAGTTTCCCAGGGGTGAAAGGAAAGCCTAGCATGGTTCAATCCCGATTTGTGTATTGATGAGGAACGTATCCTAGGGGTATAATACCTAGCATAGGTCATCCTCTTTTACCACTGATCAGCTGGCCATATGTATCACATGGCTTACAAATATTATAAAGCAAAGAAGAGTAAAGTAAAGCAAAGCATGTAATGTACAGTCTTCCACAAGTGTAAGTAAAGGTGGTTCATTCATCCTTATCTATATGTTTATATATATTGACCCTGAGTTTCATTAATTTCTTATTTCACTTGTGGTTATCTCATGCCTTACATATTTATTACATTACTTCGTACTGACGTCTCCCATGGGGGACCAGCGTTCTATGTTGCAGGCACAGATTTTTAGCGAGTAGATCTCCCCAATAGAACACAGGATACTCAACGGCTGTTGGTGAGCTCCAAGTTGATTCGGGGCCTTGCTGAGTCTTTATCATATATATTTTGATGGTTTTACAGTCATGGATTCCATTAGAGGCTTTGTAGACATTGTAAAGCTGTCATATGTATTCATAGGTTCACATTTCATCTGTATCGATTTGGCTAATTGGTTGGTATTGTATCTATAGCTTTTTATCGGTGATTCCATTTATTTAGTGGTTCATTTTCTTATCTAGTTTGTTTTTATAGTATGTGTTCCTATAGTTGTTGTCCACCTCATATAGTATGGGGTGTGACATTTGGGTACTCGAAGAATTTTGATAGCCACTATGAGCTTAAAGAAGAAGTGGGAAGAGGGCATTTTGGTTAGATTTCTGCAGCTAACGGGAGAAAAGGGAGCTTGAACGGGCATGACGTAGCTGTAAAAGTTATTCCAAAATCAAAGGTTTGCCCTTTTATGCTAAGTTTCTCAATTAGTATGTCTTGAGATGCATTTTATTTCTATATGACTTGTAAAAAAGTTGGAGATTTGTTTCTATAGATGGTTTGGATGTTGAAACTTGTTGATTTTTCATTTCTGCTGATTGTAGTTTACCTAGATGGAGATGTCTTTTTATTCTTACAGTACTTTAAAGTGCAAGGTGTTTGGTGACTACTTAGAATGAGCTAATTAATGGAGTCAGAAATTTGGCGAAGGATGTGCAAAATTAATATACACTGATAATAGAAAGTCTCCCATTTTTGTTGTGTGCTGAGCATTTGATTAGTTAAATCAAGGTATGGATGTCATCCAATACTTATCATATATAGTTCCTTTATGTTGTAATTTTCTTTTTCTTTTTTATAGACATGTGTTGTGTCTACATGCATGCACCTCGACTAATTCATCTAGACTCACGCCACGCATCAATCATTTGTTAATCACCTTGTGGATAGCAATCTTCATAGTTATTATTGTTTAAATTTTTCATTTCCTTTGGGTTCGTTCTTCTTACATTTTATTTCTGACCTGAAGTTAAATAGATGTCTCTATTTCTCACTACCCAGTGGAACTGTTGAATCATTTAAAAAGTTTGCAGTCTTTATTGCTAGAACATACCTACAGTTTTTGCAAAAGGGTAATGGAATCTAGTGTTCTTCTTAAGCCTTATTCTAATCTCTGATAAGAATAAGATTCCCTTGACTCTTGTTGCAGAGGATCTGTTTATCATCTTCTGAGACTATCTTAATAATACCTCTTCTGTTGTGTTAGTTGCTTCTTTGTCACGGTTAGTCTTTCGAAATGTGTTATGATTATTGAACCTGAAAAATATGATAAAAAATAGTCAAAAGAATTCCTATGCTCTCCTCCTAAAGTGTTTGAACATAATGGATCCATTATTTTCTTGGGTACCTATTTCAGTGATTTTTCATTAGACTTTGTTGCATATATTTTTCATTCGATTTTGGCATATTAGAATGAACATCCAAGTCTACATCAGTTAAGAAGTTTCTGCATATTCTCAAACAAAAAATCTTTATAATTGTTCTTGACTCTGGGTACTTACGATAAGACTAATCGATAAACATTGCCTCAGTCCAAATTTTGTTTGAGATTGCTGAAATTATCTTCTAACTTCAAGTTTAATACTTGTCGCGAATGAGTTTGGACAACGACTATTTAGGAAGGTGATTTTAGAGGGTGCTTCCTGCTATTTTGTTTGTTTTGAGTCTTCTGATGAGTCCAAATTGTATAAGATTTTGTTACTCGTACTCTGTCAAATTCTAATATAGTTTAAGATATCGTCCCACAGAGATTGGAAAATCCATGCTACAAACTTATAGTATTTTGACTACTATTCGAGAATCAAATTGATGAAAAGAGAGTAATTTCTTACATTTGAAAATAAAATATGTGAAGAAATTGTGCTTAAAAGATTATCTTGGAGAGGGAATTGGGGTTGTTGAATTCACTTGATATGTTTATTATAATAAAATTATTATTTTAATAATTTCTACAAAATTGTAGAATAACTTTCTAGACTTGTTTTATGTGTTTATGAGGAATAAAGATCCCTTCCGAGTAATCTTTAAATCAATAAACTTACTTGAGACAATCTCTCCACGAGGATATATATTGAAAGAAATAAGCTAAAGACCCCTCAAATCAACAATCTTACTTGAGTCAATCCCTCCGCGAGGATACGAATTGAGACAAATAAGAGAGAGATTATTTAAATCTAAGAAATAGTTCAAAGTAATCCTTCCGTGAGGATAAGGATCAAAAGAAGCAATTCCAAAGATTTGAAATAACAAGTGACTAAAAATTATTATTACTTATATTTTATAAAATACTTATAGTATATTTAGTTTTCTTCCTTGTGGGAAGCACAACTTAATATAACTATAACTATAATACAAACTATCAAGTAACGCTAATTTCTAGTACAAGAATTTCAACACTAAGTATTTAGCTTTTAAATAAAATCAAGTCTTGAAAGAACTAAAATAAGATTTATATTATAATACTATACCAAGTTTCTTCAACGCTCCAACACAAAGAGATCACTCCATTATGTAAGTAGAAAAAAAAACTTAAATTTAAGAAACTAGATATGGAAAAGATTTGAAGAAATATTTATTACAAGAGACCAACACTTTGTTTTTGCTAATTTTTGGATGCTTAATGATCAAAGAAATACCTCTATTTATAGAAAATTATAATGTTGAACCAACGACTGCATTCTTTGAAGTGGTCGTTATCACAATCAACTTATAACTCTTCTCAAAACGTTCACTTGTTTCCTTCACTTGATGGGTGTGAGCAAGCAGACGGTCAATTGTAACTTCTTCTTAAAACCTTCACTTGTTTCCTTCACTTGACGAGTGTGAGCAAACTTTTGTGGTTACACCCGTGGAATTCTTTTATTTCTTTATTTGTTCTTTTGTATTCTTCTTGAACTCTTTTTCCTGTAGAATTAGTCAGAAAATATGCGAGGATCGAATATAATTATTTATATTTTATTTAAAAATATAATTTTATATAGTAAATTATATGAATAATTTATATCCATTATCATCCTTAAATTCTCTTTCAGGTAGTGCTCTTGGTGCATGCATGCATATCCAAAGATCTGCAACACTTCCGCCAGCTAGTTGTTTTCCTAGTTCACAGCTTTCAACATGATGACTCACTCTTGAAGAAGTAACTAAGATTCTTTGCCAGATTAATGAGTTCATTCTTGAGATTTTGCGTAGAGTACGATTGCATTTTTAGAAGTTCATTGAAAACCTAAAGGTTTGTTGTACTCTTTCTCTTGCAAAATGGTTTATCCTTGCCATTCACATTGAAGTATACCTAATTTTGTTTTTCTCTAATATGTTTGTGTGCTTTGGGCCTTCAATCCATATTCCGAGCATTGTTTGAGATAAATGAAGGAACAACATTTTGTTTTTCACTGATTAATAACATATAAGAAAAGATTGGGAACAATCACTTGAGGCTGATAAAATTTTGGGATCAGTCTCTATTCATTGTTGCATGATTATTTTACCATTTACATAGGGCAGTCAGTATTCAACAGTGTATATCTTAAAAGTTTAAAAACTTTCTCAGATAATTGAGCTTCTTCTTATTCTTTCGCACCTTTTCTCGCAGCCCGATAATTTGGATAAAGTCTAAATTGGTTTGAGTCATAATTACAATAGACCAAAGGTCAAGTTTAATATTAATCGTGTTGACAATATGGTTACTTAGGCAATTGTCCTACTTGATAAAGATATAAATAAATTTGTCAGAGAGTCAGATATGTTTCTTCTTTGCCTTGATCAACTCCATGTGTTGTACTTTTACATGAAGCAGTCATAGTGCCATACCATGGTCAATTTGATAGTACTTATCAAAGTAACAGTTTTGATGTTTGGTTTGTAGTTTTCACATCACAGTAATATATGTTTGTTTACCTTAGGAGAGAGCATGATATGCGTCATTTCTCTATCAGTTGAATAATTTATTTGGGTGTCAGTCAATTAAAAAAAATAAAATGTTAGGCCATTACTTGATATCCATTGTTCTTACATCTGCATGGCTTTCTGCAATATGGATGAAGTGTTCCTCCATTTCAGTCGATTTGATTCCTGTATTGAATACATGTTGATGTAGAGAATGATACTCCTGACATTTTCCGGAGTTGATCAAGATTGTCAACAGAATAGCTATATGCCAAAGTTGCAAAATTCGTCGATGACAAATCCCATTTGACTGAAGATAAAATTTCAGCATTAACTGAAATAGTTGGAGATGAAAATAAAGCAAAAGAAATTGTAGAAGCTGCTAAAGCATCCATGGGTATGATATCATCCTTTCTCAAGTCATGAAAAGGATGCTCATTATTCTCAGGATGGAATTTGTCATCAGTTGACTTGATTAATGTCAAACTATTTACACAAAGGGTAATGGACCTTGTTGAATACCGGAAGTTTTGAATTGTAGTTGAGATAAAGATTAGTTGAAATAACATAATTTTAAATTCAAATTCAAATTAGATTATGATAAGTACTAAGAGTTGAGATAACACTAAAACACTAAAATCATGGAATGATTAGAGATAGCTATCGTATTATTAGGAAGAGAAAAACTGTTTTGCCAATTTTATGTTAAGATAGGTTACAGAGAAATTCTCACTAATTTGAAATTTTCAGTTTGGTTATGATATGTTCTATCCACCTATTAATAAGTACTTATATTTAAATTTATATTTTTTATCAGCTTAAAATTTTCAATTCAAAATTTTTCTTACAACATTTATAATTTTGTAATAAAAAAGCCACGTGGCTTCTTGTCTTGCTTCGTCCTTTGTTTTATAATATATATAGATTTTAGACACTGCAATATAGTTTTTCTCTTAAGCTTTGATTTTAACCATTTGATCACTCTTCCCCTAACACATTAGCCTCGATTTTACTGATTTTTTCTGAATATATTGGTCCCGTTGAGCATCTGGATAAAAAGTCACATTCTTATAATCACAATGCTAAACTTTTTCTATTGTGTTGAGCAAATTAACTTTTCTTTTCACAGACGATAATATTATCTTCTAATTGTAAACGGTTGATCTAGGATTTGGTGTTACCTCCTTTTTCTATGTTTCTCATGTTCAAGATTACCCTAGAACAACATTAGAGGTTGTAACCCGCTGATATAATCTATAGTATTTCAAAGACCTAATTATGTTTCCGTAGTACCTTAATTCGATTGGGATTTCAAATTAAATCCAGATAGTTATATTTAGTTGTTCTTATGCAGTCAAAGCATTTTATTCTGATTTTCATATATTTTGGATTCATGATAGGTAAAAGTTCTGTGCGATGCAAATGTGAAGTTGTATAGGAGAATACCAATTTCTTCAACATAGTACAATGGGATCTTGTAAAGCGGTAAATGTTCAATAATGACATTTTGAATTTGGTAAATCTTCTATCATTACCTTCGAATTGATTTCTCTTGTAAACTTTAATGCTATAAAATTGTGATTGGTTATGGGTAAGGTGAATTTGTGGTCAATATGAGCCAGCCATGTTTTTGACATGTACAAACTACATATTTGAAAACCCCTAGCAAAGCAAAAAAGTGGTTGCTCTGAGACTTCAACATGTACGAACAACTTCTTTATGGCGTCAATTTTGACAAAAGTTAGTCAAAGAAGAGGATTATAATGGTGTTTCGATACAAGACTAACAAGGAAGGCACGAAAAACACTCCAAATCAGTCCACAAATTTGAAGGATTCGAGGACCAAGATGGAGACCACTCTCGGATTCACTACCAACAATAAGATTACAAGATATAGTGGTGTATTTGACACCAAATCAGCAGTCCAAACTAAGATTAACCACAATACATGATGAACAAGAAGACACAAGATTCGAATTTAACAATAACAACAAGAACACAAGATTACAGCACAACAATAAACAAGATTACATGAAGGTAAAAGGATAGATAGATAGACCACATGAAGGTATAATCTTAAGAACCCAAGAATGGACAAGTTTGGACCCTTAACACTACAAACAACAATAAACTTATCTCTTACAAAGATACAAGTTCGGATTCCGCCTCCCAAGTATTAATATTTCCGTGATTCCACACTAGATCTTGCCCTAGTTTCGGTTGGTGGCTTTTCCAAACCCTAACTATGGTGTTCCAAGTCTTACAAGACTTAAAGTAATATCTCAAAAACTACTAATGGAAGCCCTAGCATGTTACTTATATAGTTATTACAAAATGAAAGCTAAAAATGATCAAAAGACCCTTAAGTGATGGGCTCCCATCAAGTGTATCCCAAGTGTAGTGTTTGGACTGTTTTGGGTGCATAATTAGGTCCTCTTTGGCTCTTCAATTGAACACACCAAGTCTTGGATCCAACATGCACTCTCATAAATCCATGTCTGGGATTATTCTTGTATCAGGTTTGGATTGATTTTTAAAAAGTAGCTTATAAGTTAAAAGCTGAAAACATAAGTTCGTACCACCCTATTTTTGACTTTTAATTTATTTTAATATTTTTAAAATTTAAAATAAATGCTTAAAAGCAATTTTCAACTTTTTCAAACACCACCTTATATACCTAAAATACAATAAAAATAAACACACATGCTTCTTCAGCCTACCTTTATAGTCACACCTCCCCAGTGCAAGGGTTTCAATTGTTGTCAAGTAGTAAGTGGTAATCATTTTTGTGTTGTCAAAATATTAAGCTCTATTTTCAACTTTCTGCCTCACTTTTCCCTATATAATTCGACACACATTGCTTTCCCATGTGCATCCTACACCTTTCTTTCCCTTCATAGAAAGTCCATTTGACAGGTAATGAGCATTGCTTGAGATATAGTTTTGATAAAGCGAACAAGAATAATATTGAATAAAGTATTAATAATATTAAACGTATTACGTATATTAAATTATTTATGCTTATATGTATTACGTATATTAAATTATTTATGCTTATATTATTTTTTACAATAATAATTAGATAAAATTTCATAAATAAAATTTGAAAATGATAAAGTGTAGGCGGATCTTTTCATTATCTCGGAAAGACGAAAAGGTTGAATGAAATTTATCAAAAAAGAATGAAATGTATAGTATTTTGCATTGTTAATATCATAACCTAATAAGTAAAAAAAAAAAATTATATATGTGTGTGGACAATATTATGCTAATTTAATGTCGACCAAAAAGATTAATTGATGGAAAATTAAATATGTAATAAAGAATAATAAGTAGCATAAAGAGAAGTAAAGTAGAATATATACATTGCAAGGTTAAATTAGCAAGTATAGAAAAGAGACCTCGTCAAACCATTTCAGAAAATTACTTTTTATTGCCTGAGGCTGAACTTGCTCAATCTTTGTTTGAAGGGATGATTATCAAATCAGACAAATTTATATATTATTTATCAAATATAATGAGGACATTTTTATTTTTATTTTTGAAATTCCTATATGATTCCACAGCTTCTTAAAATATAAATTAAAATTTATACAATGTGACTCTCAAAATGTAAAAAATTTAGTCATGTGCCTTCAGTATCCTCTTGATACATTTATGATATAATTGTCATGTACCATGAAATCATTAGCTCAACTTAGGTTGTGGAATATACATCGAACTTGGTACATTATATTGTTATCAACCTTCTAGGTTTGATAGTTAAATCTAGGCTAGACTGCTAGTCATCATAAGTAATATGGTGAAACGTCCCTAAAGCATTTGATAACATTAGATTAGAATCAATAACTATAATGACCTCTTAAACTGAGCTTTGATTCGAACCTCAAAATGAAAATAGTGGAAATAAAAGCTAACTACATATTAGGCTTTAAAATTGGATATCATGTACCAACTCAAAAAATTATAGTTAGATTAGAGATCGTTGTTTGAACTAAGGTCCAAATTGTGAAAATCGACTTGTTACTGGACATTGAGAATTCCCCATTGAGGTATCTGTATATCTTCTCTTCAGAGATGAGAAAACAATCATGATTTAAACATACCTGATATCAATCGATACATCAGAGTATCCGAGTGTAACTGAACTAGGACAGAGTCGATTATGCCTGGCTCAATTGTCTTATACTCATTAATACAAGATATAGAATATGCACTGGATGTCTCTGCCAAGTTATATTTCCCTTTTCTTCGCAACAGGAAGGTGAATTCTATGCAATGGACGTAATGTTTTTAAAAGATCACACACACTCTACGAAAAAGACAATGCAATTAGGAAAATTGTTCCACATTATACTTTGATTTGCTTGCTATACTTATAGAAGTTCATGACTTCTGTTATTTTTGTAATTCAACCATAACAGCCACAGTAGGCATGACTCTATATATTAAACGGAGTGAACATTGAACAATAAGAGAATACCCAATTTCACAATTCATTAGTTACAACAATAGATTTAAGCATTTGGCAGAAACGTACATAGCTTGATGAGTAGGAAACTCTACGATGAGCAGATGAGGCCAGCAACCCTTTAGCTCCGCAGAAATTTACTTTGCAGGAATTTGTCTAACTCGATCAGTTGCAATAGTGATACAAGAACAACCACGCAAGGCACAAACACACTCCAAATAAGTCCGCAAATCTTAAGGATCCTAGGACCTTTTTGGAGACCACTCTCGGATTCACTACAACAACAAGAATACAAGATACAAGGGTGTTTTTATCACCAAAACAACCACCAAAAAGTGATGAACACAAGAAGATAGACAACAATATGATAAGAGCAGTAACAACAACAAACAGCTCACAATTCAAGATACAAACGTTTACAAGATTACAAGAATAGAAAGATAGATGGATAGACAAATTGAAGATGTAATCTTAAGAACCCAAGAACATATTCCACTCTTGGACCCTTAACACTACACACTACAATCACCTATCTCTTACGTGACACAAGATCGTATTCCACCTCTTTAGCATCAACGTTTCCAAGCAATCAACAACAAAGAGAATCCACCCTATTGTTGTCTCCTAGTTTTGGTTTTTGCCTCATCAAGAGAAGAGAGGACCTTGTGTTTTTCAAGTGTTTCTCACTTCAACATCTATAATAATCTAAGTAAATAGAATCCTACATTGTTCTTTATATAGCTATTACAAGATATAAGTTAAAATGACCAAAAGGGCCTTCAAAGAGTGGGTTGCCCATCAAGTGTAAGTTATGGGCTGATTTTGGTGTATTTTGGGCCTCTTCTACACTTAAATTGCACACAGCAAGTCTCGAGACCAACGTGCACCCTTATAAGTCCATATCCTTGATTATTCTTGTATTATCCTTTCCATCTTGAGAGGAATTTGCCCACAAATTCACAGCTTCATCTCGTTCAATTGGCCACTTCAAAAGAAATCACTCAAAAACAGTCCTCAAAAATACAAGAGAAGGCACAAAAACATAAAGAACCCGAGGTCTCAATAACAATAAGTCTTGGCCAACATCTTCATTTTGAACCTCGGGTTCCTCTTCATCTTGAGACTTGGTTTCAATCTTATCCGACTTAAGTCTTCTTCCCTCATATAAGCATCATCGGAGACTCTATATACTTCATGTCCCTTTCTTCCATACTCCTCTATATAGATATATCGGTTTTAGTGAAGTGGAGTTTTGGTTGAGTGGGCTGTTTTAGTAATGTGGATCTTGGATGGGAGAGAATTGGATTCCAAGTCCTTCTTGTTGGAGTTGATCAACTTACGGGGAAAGTGGTCTACCTTGTTCTCAATTTTGAAGGTAATTGGTAACTTGGCTCATGGCATTTTGTGGTGAACTTGGAGGATTCACTTTTGTAGGCAAAGTTTTGGGGGCAATGGTGGTGGAAGTGTTTTGGTCATGCCCACTTGGGAAAACATGGAGTCGAGGAGTAGAAACGCGAGAGTTCCTTCGACTCTTCATTCGATCTAATCTCTCAATTATAGTAGACATGTCTCCTTTGATTGAGGACATGTCACCTCGGATTGAGGACATAGTCGTGAGCATATTTTTCATGCTTCGGTTGATAGTTTCAAGCCTTTCCAAGATAGCACCAAGAGCATTGTTGTCCATTGTAGCCAAGAAGTTACTTACAAAATAAAAAACAAGTTAGTTGTACAAAGAATGGTCCTCACACACTCTCTTTATTCTTCTTTTTTTTGTTTCTCGGATTTCTCACTTTTGATCTCACAAGTGGGGTAAGTTTTCTTGTACTCTGAGAGGCGTTGAGAGATGGACCAAGTACTACAATGACTCAAAAGACTAAGATACACAAAGAAACGTACACACGAAGAGCGGTTTCAAAACTAACTTACAATCTAGTACTAGCTCGTTAGTTAGTAATGGAATCAACAAACAAAACTAAAGAAAAAACACAATGAAACGAAAAGATCAAAATTTGAGCTTAAAATATGTTGTGTGAAAATTAAAAACATGATGATGTGGCAACCATGTAATTAGTCACGGTCCCACACAATTTTGTTGTCCAATTTCAAGTCTGGTCAATTCACAACTTTGGAATTGTGGAATTTGGTTAACGGAGGGAAATACAACCCTTGGATCCCTTTTGAAATTATAACACAAAAAGTCTTGACTTGACTTGCACTTTTTCTTAAAACAAGGAATTTGGTTTCCCTTAAATCATTGAAAGTTGTTGGATAGTGGTTGTTAAAGTCTTTGGTGGCTGAGTAGTCTTTCAAGACTAACAAATTCCTACACCTTTTCCTTCACCTTTTTGGATCAAATAAGCACTTTTTTTTAACAAAGTATGAAGATAGTGATGAACATCAAGAACAACAACAACATTCACCAAGAACAACAACAACAATTCCAAGAACCGCAACAATCTTCCAAGAACACCAACAATTCCTCTTTCACGGCCCATTCTAAATCCACAATAATATTATCTTCAACACTTGAACAAGACAACAACAACTTTAACTAAATGGTTCTTAGGCCACCGATTAACAATAAAATCACGTGGTCAATCTTATAACAACAACAAGGTGAAGACCATGCGGCCAAAATGAAGTCACAACAATTAAAACGTCCAAAACACTTTCAAGTCGCCGGAACAATTGTCAAGATTATAAGCTCAACTTTAGCTCTAGTCACTTTTAGTGTTGGTGAGAAAGAACACAACACTAGAAACACACTAAACAAGTAAAAGACTACTAGATCTGGTCACAAAACTAACAAACATACAACAAGAACACAATTTTTCACAAGAACATAAACATGGACAAATTGCTATTTTTCTGGAATTTTCAGTTCTTAACACTTTTTTTTTGAATTTTCTAACAAGAAAGCCCAAGATTGATCTTGTAGGAACAATATCTAGCCATGCTCTGATACCAAATGATACAATAACGACCACGGAAGACACAAAACACACTCCAAATCAGTCCACAAATCTTAAGGATCCGAACCTTTTTGGAGACCACTCTCGGATTCACTACAACAATAAGAATACAAGATACAAGGGTGTTTTTAACACCAAAATAGCCACCAAAACGTGATGAACACAAGAAGATCGACAACAATATGATAAGATCAATAACAACAACAAACAGCTCACAATACAAGATACAAACATTTACAAGATTGCAAGAATAGAAAGATAGATAGATAGACAAATTGAAGATGTAATCTTAAGAACCCAAGAACATATTCCACTCTTGGACCCTTAAAACTACACACTACAATCACCTATCTCTTACGTGACACAAGATCGGATTCCACCTCTCTAGCATCAACGTTTCCAAGCAATCAACAACAAAGAGAATCCACCCTATTATTATCTCCTAGTTTTGGTTTTTGCCTCATCAAGAGAAGAGAGGACTTTGTGTTTTTCAAGTGTTTCTCACTTCAACATCTATAATAATCTAAGTAAATAAAATCCTACATTGTTATTTATATAGCTATTACAAGATATAAGTTAAAATGACCAAAAGGGCCTTCAAAGAGTGGGCTGCCCATCAAATGTAAGTTATGGGCTGATTTTGGTGTATTTTGGGTCTCTTCTACACTTAAATTGAACACACCAAATCTTGAGACCAATGCACACCCTTATAAGTCCATATCCATGATTATTCTTGTATCAAATAGACAAAGCAGCGACAAGCCATTTCAACGGAAGGTGAGGGGTAATTTATTTTTTTGCAACTGGATATTATGTCTTTTAAGGACCAAATTTTATACCTTTGTGATGTTGAATTAAAATATATTTATGATTCCCTTCGTAGATAGACTGACAAAGTGTACCTATTTCCATCTTAACATAATTTAAATTCTAATTGAATATGATTTTATGATTGTAATGAAGAACTCAGCTCATAGGTAGCTTGGTAATGGAGCATAACAAATAACAGGGAAGAAAGCAGAGAAGAGAAAGCCTTGAAAGTGTTTGCTAATACTTTCATTCAATACGCTTAGTGGCCTTGTATAGGCTTACATAGTTTAAAGAGTCACTATCCCGCTAAACCACTATTGTAATTTCACTAAACAAGTACTCCTAAAATTAAGAACACTTATCTGTAGTACGACGAAATAGGAACCAAAAATATCACAAACTGAAAAATAACAAATGCTAACTGAATGCTAAAATATAGCTACTACAGACTTAGTCAAACTAGAAAGTAACAACTGATCTTTTACAACCTTAAAACTCCCTCTTGACATTAGCTCTTGTCTTAACAATGCCCAGCTGTTGACATAAACTTTCAAATTTATTGACACTTAAGCCTTTTGTGAACACATCTGCAATTTTTTTCTCGATTTTAATATGCTTCAATTCAATCTCTCCTTGCAACACCTTTTCTCTGATGAATTGGTAATGTATTTCCACAAGCTTAGTTCTTGCATGAAAAGTAGGATTTTCAGCCAAGAAAATCGCTGATTGATTGTCACAGTACAAGGGAACTGTGTATCCAACTGACTGTTGCAAGTCCTTTATCAACTGCATAAGCCATGTACTTTCTTGAGCTGCAACTGCTGCTGCTTGATACTCTGCTTCTGTTGTTGACAACAACACTGTTGGTTGTCTTTTGCTGCACCAAGAAGTTGCTCCAGCTCCAAGTTTAAACACAAAATCATTAGTTGAACTACATGTATCATGGTCCGCTCTATAGTTAGAGTCGCAGCATCTGACCAACTCGCTTTCTTCAACTTTCTTGTACAAAAGACCATAATCAATCTTACTTTTCACATATCTTAGTATTCTCCGAACAACCTTCATGTGATGCTTCTTTGAATTATGCATGTAGCGACTCATCACACTAATTGCTAAAGAAATATCAGGTCAAGTCTGAGTTAAATAAATTGAACTACCTATCAATTGTCGATAAATCATCATATTTTTTAAATCTTTTCCTTAATGTGCACCCATCTTAGAATTTGGATCCAATGGTGTTGAGATTGATTTGCAATTAAACATCCCAAACTTCTTCAACAAATTGCTAAAATATTTTTTCTGATGCAAACAAATTCCTTCCTCATTACGATCAATCTCCAAGCCAAGAAAATGGTTGAGCTGTCTGAGTTCCTTCATCTAGAAGCAAATTGACAAGTTCTTCTTGGTTCAGAGAATTTCTTCTTCATATTCTCATGTTAGGATTAGATCATCCATATATACTAGCACGATAGCTAGTTTTCTTCTAAACATTTTTCACAAACAAGCTAGAATCTGGTTGTGCTACAGAATAACCACTATAAGTAAGTAATTCTGAAATCTTAGCATACCATGCTCTTGGTGCTTGCTTTAATCCATATAGAGCCTTTTGAAGCTTACAGACATACTCAGAATGATCTTGACTCTAAAAACCCATTGGTTGGCACATGTAGATCTCCCGATCCAATTCTCCATTTAGAAACATATTCTTTGTGTCCATCTGCCAAAGGTTCCAATCTTTACTAGCTGCAAGTACAAGAAGAATCCGGACAGTAGTAAGCTTTGCCACTGGACTAAATGTTTCATCATAATCTAGTCCATATTGCTAAGAAAACCCCCGATATACAATACGAGCTTTGAGCCTTTCAATTGATCCATTTGTGTGACGCTTTATCTTGTAAATCCATTTATAAGAAATAGGTTTGAAATTCTTCGGTTTTGCCACGAGATCCTAAGTTTGATTCAATTCTAGCGCAATAGTTTTCTCTTTCATAACTTTAATCCATTTCAGATTTTGGAATGTTTCCTAAAAAATCTCTGGTTCTTTTTCATCTTCTTCTTATGCTATGACAATATTCATATACTTGGGATTTTGCTTTTTGATCCTTGTTGACCTTCTAAGTGTAGATGGTGTGTTTGCTCCATTTATCTCGTATTCTTCACCTGGTTGTTGGTACAAACTAGTTTGCCAAGGATTTTGAGTCACACATTCTTTAATATTATCTTCATTAGCTTTTTCTTTAGCTTCCTCTAGACTTAACTAGATATGAGAAAAGTCCAATATATCTTTGAGAGCATCTGAATCCAGCAGCAGTTCCTTATTTGAAGACCACGATGAAGAGGCTTCATCAAATATCATATTCCAAGAAGTGTAACACTTCCCTGTTGTACACCTAACAACCTTTTTGTCCATCTTGCTACACAAGTGATTAGGTACAAATACATAGCATACACAACCAAAAACACGAAAATAACTAATCGAAGGTTTCATATTCCATAAATTCTCAAAAGGTGAAAGAAAATTTAACCTTTGTTGAGGAAGTCTATTAATCACAAAAGCTGCAGTTTTCATAGCTTTCGTCCAAAAATATCCCAAAATATTTTTCGCGTGAAGCATGCTCCGACAAATTTCTGCTAGGTGTCTATTCTTCCTTTCTGCAATGCCATTCTGCTGCGGCGTATTTGGACATATGGACTGATGATGTATTGGACGCTTCCAAAGGAACTCGAAAAATTCATATGAGGTATATTCCCCATCATTGTCAGTTCGCAGACAAAGAATTTTCTTGCCAACTTCTGATTCAGCAACCTTTTTGAACTCTTTGAATTTTGAAAATGTATCAGACTTTTCCTTTAAAAAATAAACCCATACATACCTGGAAAAATCATCAATGAAGATCAACATATATTTCATCCTACCAATAAAAACTTGCTTGACAGGTCCGAACACATCTGAGTGAATTAACTCTAATGGTTCTTTGTCCTTATATTTTGATTCCTCATACGGAAGTTGATGCGCTTTACCATCCTGATAGCCTGCACAACTCACATCTATCCATCTGTCCTTAAGGGAAGTTTGAGAAGACCCTTCAGTATTGGATTTTCTATCATAACACTAAGTTTCGAGTAGCTAACTTGACTCAATTGCATATGCCATAAATTTGTAGTTTCGTTCTTCCTTGGCTTGTCTATATATGCAGTTTCTGCCAACATTACATAGACGAAATTCAATCTTTGTCCCTTCATTATTGGCTCTTCTTTAATCTCAATATCATGAAATATCCTTACATCTTGTGGACCAAACAAAACTAAGTGACCTAAATATGTTAATTGTGCTACTGAAAGAAGATTTTTCTTCATATCTGATACATGATAAACATTTTGGAGCAGCATCAGATCAGCACAATTTTTTGGAGACACTGTAATCTTACTGATGTGAGCTATCAGTAATTTTGTGTCATCAGCTATCACTACCTCACGATTTCCCTTGTACTCAGACAGATTTTGCAGTTTTTGTTTGTCGCCAGTCATATGGTTTGAGCATCCAAAATCAACAATCTAGTCATTATTATAGTCAATTTGTTTAGAGGTTGTTACGGTAAAAGCTAACTCCTCTTATTCAAGAGCAAAGAATGCTTTAGCATCCCAGTCATCTTCACTATTTTCCTTTGGAACGGAAGTGGCATCAACATTACTTTCAATGGACCTTTTACTGAACCAACAAAACTTGGCTTTATGACCCTTCTTTCCACTGTTGTGGCACTTCCCTTCAAATCTCTTATTTTTGTCCCATTGAATCTTTGAAGCTCCCCCTGGTGATATCTTTCCTCTCCTTGATGACTTCTTGCCTTATCATCATTTCTTTTTGATCCACCTTCATTGTACTCCTTGGAGTTTCCTCTATTTTTTTGTGTAGAGCGCTTTTTCCTTGCCTTTTTGTGAAATTCCACTCATTTGCTTTGCTATGACTTCTTGGCCAGTAAGTAAATTCTCAAACTCCATAAGTGATGGTTGATTTTGCCATCCCTGTACTATAGTAACAAAGTTTCTGTATTCACATCCCTAATCATGAATGATTATTCTTTTCATCCTGGTTTCCCCGATTGGAACTGTTGGTTGCAATTCTGAAATTTCGTGACATATCGACTTCACTTTGTGAAAGTATTGCATAGTACTCATATCATTTTGAGCTATCGATAACAATTCGCTTTCTAAAAGTTGTAGCTGTGTATCATTCTTCTTTGAAAAGAGTGCAACCAGCATGTCTCAAGCCTCTTTTGATGTTTCAGCATCTTGTATATGTTCCAACACATCTTCTTCGATGGTGGTTTTGAGGGCAAATAATGCTTTTCCTGCTTTAATCTTCCATTTTCTCAAAGCGCCATTCAGTTCTTCTACCCCAGTTTGACTTCGCTTCCATTTACGACCTCCCAAAAATCTTGACCTTCCATGTAGGAGGTCATACATGTCATCCATGTTTTGTAATTCTGATGGTTGAGTTTCTTCATTCCACCTATGGCTTGAAAATTAGGTATTTTATTTTCTGTAAAACAATTGTTATGTTCAAGAAGATGGTTGTTGCCACCAACAACTTATAAATGTTCTGCATGGCTTTTCTTTCTCTCCTTTAAACCTGGATCTGATTCCTAATAAAGAACTCAACTCACAGGTAACTTAGTAATGGATAATGATACATAATAGGGAAAACAGAGAATAGAAAGCATTGAAAACGTTTGCAGATAATGTGGCTGAATACTTTTATTCAATACGCTTAGTGGCCTTATATATGCTTACATAGTTTAAAGAGTCACTAGCCCACTAAACCACTATTGTAATTCCACTAAGCAAGTTCTCCTAAACTTAAGGAAACATATCTGCAGTACTATGAAACAGGCAGCAAAAATATCACAAACTAAAAAATAACAAATGCTGACTAAATACTAAAATATAGCTACTACAAAAGGCTTAGTCAAACTAGAAAGCAACAGCTGATGTTGTACAACTTTAACATGTAATTAGGTAGATTTGAAGGTTTTTTTTTTTTTGGACATGGAATTTGAATTTGTGAAGTATTTTTTCTTATAAACATAAAAACCACATAATTTTTGAAAACTACTGAAACTTCTCCAACTCTTATGAAGCCTTACTAAATGAGCAAATCATAGTTCACAAACTGCTATATAATCCCAACATTTTATTTGACTTAGTATATTACTACTTTTTCTTGACAAAAATAGCATCCTTTCTTTCAACCGTTTGACCTAAAACAGTAATCTTTGTCAATAAAATTGGTTGATTAGGGTGAAATTTTATTCCTTAGGAACCATATATGTGCCTTTTAATGAATATCGTTAAAAATAGTCTGATGCAGTGGCGGATCTACCCTTTATCGAAGGGGTTCATTCAAACCCTCTTGGCGAAAAATTATGTTATATATGCATGGTTAAAATTATTTTTTATGTATATATATTAGATGTTGAACCCCCTTCAGTTTGTTCATATGTTCACTTATGAACCCCCTTCGTGAATATCCTGACTCCGACACTGGTCTGATGATATTAACATATTAATGGAAATAGAGTGTAAAGACCCTTACAAAAGTGATTTGAACTTTTTACCCTTTATTAAAACACTGTCCTTTAGATAAAATCGTCTTTTTACTATTTATTTAAATTACAATCATACATAAATACTAATACTATATATTTTTGAAAAAATAAAAATCACCATTATTAAAAAGTCCTAAGTATAATACCTTATATTTGGTAAATAAATATAATTGTAAAAGTAAATACTAATAATTTATATTTTTGGAAAAATTATAATTTACGTGTACTATTTTTAATATTAAATGATGCAAAGCTAGACATTATTCAGCTCAATAAATCCTGCAGTCATTAAGTTACCAAAAGAAGGTTATCAGAATATATGATACAATTTTTTTTTTCTTTTTAATATTCATTTATGATATTTGAATTCATATAAGTTGATCAAATTTTATATAGGAAAATGACACAACTTGGAAATTTGGTTTTTGAAAATTTGCTTATAATTTATATTTTTGGAAAAATTATAAATTACGTGTACTGTTTTTTATATAAGGTAAATCATTTTCTTTTCTTATTTTAATAGGGATGTGTGATAGTAGTATAATTTGTTTAGGTATAAAATTCCTTTAATATTTTAGTAAAGATAAATCATTATTCCTTCCTTATCTCTAATATACCATAATTGGAATTCTAAAATAAATATATTACTCTACCTTATATTTATATGAACAGATGTTTATGAAGATTTATATATATATATATATATATATATATATATATATATATCCTTCTCTACATCTACTATATTTTCTTATTTTGTTTTCATTCAAATCGTCCCATTTGATTAGGTTTAACTGTATTGTTTTAATATCTCTCTTAGTATATTATTTTGTGGTAGTTTACAGGTCGTAGATGATAGTTTACATGTTATAGATGAATGTTGATCAGCTTTGAGGAATTTTTGTGTGCAAAGGTTAGGTTTAATTGTATTGTTTTGATATCTCTTTTATCGTACTTTGAAATTTTTTTGTGTGTAAAGGTTAGGTTTAGATGTACTGTTTTGGTATCTTTGATTTGAGAATTTTTTTTGTGTATAGGTTAGGTTTAGATGTATTATTTTGATAGATAAATATCTGTCGACTTTGAGGAAATTTTTGTGTAAAGGTTAGATTTAATTGTATTGTTTTCATACCGCTATTATTATATTGTTTTGTTATAGTTTATAGGTAG
This sequence comes from Capsicum annuum, assembly GCF_002878395.1. Classification (NCBI taxonomy): domain Eukaryota; kingdom Viridiplantae; phylum Streptophyta; class Magnoliopsida; order Solanales; family Solanaceae; genus Capsicum; species Capsicum annuum. The sequence continues at coordinate 213,913,029 of NC_061115.1, read as the reverse complement.
TACATGAATGTCAATATGCTTTGAGAATTTTTTTTGGTAAAAGTTATGTTTAATTAAATAAATTTTCCATCTTTACATATTCAAAAGATGTCGAATTTAATTATTATACGCATCTTTATCAATTTAAACAAATATCCTAATTACTGTAACATTTGAATTCATTAAAGTGAAATAAACATGCGAAACGCGTACACCTAAACTAGTTAATGGAAATATCCATCGTGACTTTACGATTTTTGTCTTTAGAATGTCTAATGAACAAATGTTGAAGTCCTCCTAATATTTTTCACTAGTTCCAGAAGTTGTTAAAGTTAATGGAGTAGTTGCATTCCCATTTCATGTGGACTTAATAAAAAGCAGTCAAATTCAAGAATACTGTGTAACTACATTTCACGTCCAGCTTTTGAAGTTGGTGATTATTGGACGATCGCTGATATTCTGCATAAGAGAGGTTTAGGCATGCAACACCCCTCATCGTCCATGCGTTAGCTTGTGGTAGTATGCTCTTAGGGTTAAATGACTAGAATAGTGTCTAAGAGACTTAGTCTCATTCTTGACTTCCAAAGTGAGTTTAGTCTAAACCATATATATTTTCTCTAATTTTGACTTTTTATCATGTGGGAAATTGAATGAGCTTTCCGTCGATATAAGATTCGCCCAAATCCGATAGCCGGGCAAAAAGTTATGGCCAGTTTAAGTCCTAGTCGTAAAATACTGTCATTTTGGTGCTTGGCGCGTCGCGGAGGGGGCCTATTTTGCAATTGTCAAATTCTAGTAGCATAGTGCGATTATGGAGCGTCGCGTTGAAGTTTCAGGTCCCAACCAGTGGGACAACGCGATGGCTCCGCGTCGCGGTGACCTTAAGAATCCCATTCGTCAATTTTCAGTGAGCCACCGCGATTGTGGCGCGTCGCTATGACCCATTAAATCGGAATCCCAGTTATATTTTTATTCTGTCTCATAAAGGGTATATTGGGTATTTTCTACCCCCTTATCAGCCTAAACGCGGGATTTAATCCCAAAGACACTAGAATACATTCACAATCATCCAAATTACCCAAGAAAACTCTCTAGGTTTTCAAACTAAAAACCCAAATAACTCAAGATTTAACCGTAGGTTTTCAAGATTGATTGAAGATTTCGAATCCCCAAATCGTAGGCTTCAAGAATCATTCATCAAATTTCTAAATTGAGGTACGTGGGGTTTATCCTAAAAATACGAGGGCTTGTTGAAAACACTCAATTATGATTTAAAGATTATCAAGCATGAATTTGTTAAAGGGGTTTGAAATCCATAATTTTTATTGTGCTTTATGCATGTTATTGATATTGTTGTTTTGGCCTTTAGGCCCCATCCCCTTAAATTGATTTACAAGTATATGTATATGTATGAAATTAAAATTTAAGATTTGTTTGAGAGCAAAGATTATGAAGTCCCTCTCTTGTGATAAATTCAAGTTTATGATCTTATTGTGAACGATTTGAAATGCATGATTTATGGTTTTGAAACTAGTTTTCTCAATACCGTAGCGTTTGAGCATGATTTAGAGACGATGAGAGGGAGTTTCTTCATATAATTACATCCTTGTTTTAAATGAGAAAGAGTTGCATGTGATTGAGAAATTTGACATAGCCACCTTGTATTATTGAAATGCTTGACAAAGAGAGTGCCTTGCATGTGTTTACATGAGGTTTGAGAAAGAGTTTCTTTGAATTGATTTATTGATATGGTGGTCCCAGACTTATGTTTTGAAAACAGAGATTATAATATGTTATTTATGGCTCAGAGACGTGACTTGCAAGTCAAAGGTATGACAATACCATAGACATGTACGTCATAACAGAGTATGTTTTCAGAATATGTTTTCAGAGAATGCATGCTTTAAAGAGTTAAAAATGGGGTTAAAGAGGGTTAGGTGGTCACTCAAAGAGGGCTTTAGTTCAAGTAACTCTTAGCCTAAAATCATGATTTACCGATCCGAGTATATTATTTTACGCTGACGACGACCGTGTGGTGTAGAAGAGTTAGAGACTCCAACCCTTGCGGCATACTTGGGTTGGAGGCTTCCTCGCGAGTCAATGGAGGATTCCATATAGCCTGTGGAATTTTAGAGTTGAAGGGTACACCACCTAGCGTAGAAGTAAAACAAAGAGTGTCACAAAGTTCAGATGATTTTTCAAAGTCTTTCGAAAAGGCCCATGTGATTTCCTACTGTATGTTATGTTTATGAACTGATTTAAATTGCTCTCATATATGTTGAATAAAAATAATTATTTTAGATTTGCTCTACATACCAGTACACCTGTATTGACCCCCCTACCTCTCAGGTTTTGAGGCTCAGTCTAGGGGTCCAGATAAGTAGTAGATAATTCAGACAACAAATCAGATTGTGTAGTGGTGAGCCTTCTCTATTCCAGAAGGCCTTTCCTTTCAGAATATGTCATCTATTATAGTTTTGGTCTACTGAGGGTCTTGTCATAGTTTTCAGATAGTTGCCAGATTTTCATGTAGTAGAGATTTTACAGACTGTTCCAGATGTTGTTTAGTTGATTTCGGATTTCATTCCTTATTGTTAAACTAAATCCAAAGTATGACCATGTTTCTGCATTAGATTATATTTTTGAATCTTTTTTTATTATGTGAATGTTGTGCATGATTACCAGATAGAGTAGGACGCCCAGGCCTTCATGGTTTGGGATGTCCATCACGGCCAGACCCTAGTTCGGGTCATGACAAACTTGGTATCAGAGCACGGTTTATGGTCCTAGGGTGTCTGCGAAATCGTGTTGGGTATAGTCTTGTTTATGGGTGTGTAGCGCGCCACACTTATAAGCAGGAGGCCACTAGGAGTTTAGGAATGTTTCCCCTCTTTGTAATTTAGTTCATGCTGTGGAGTCTAATATGTCCTCTAATCCGCGATCTTTTGCATTTTAGAAAAACAATCATGCCTCCCCATCGTACTATCGATCAAAATGCACAGACAGATGAGGTCCGTCCCACTCATGGGATGAGGACCCGAAATAGTGCTCAGAATCTAGAGATTGATGCTACTCTGGGAGTCCCACCAACTCAGACCATCCCACCCAGGGCACCTAGAGCTCCTCGGACGGGGACTAACCATACTCAGCCTCGAGAGAGAGAAGTATCTAATGCAGAATTCAAACAGTCCATTCACATGCTTGCACAGTTGGTAGCCACACAAACTCAACGGTTAGAAGATATTGGGTCTGCATCTGTGATGTCTGAGGCTACAAGAGTGGGCCAGTTCATGAGGATGGACCTGCCCAAGTTTACTGGTACCAAGGTAGAAAAGGATCCACATGAGTTTGTGGACGAGATAGAGAAGATTCAAAGAGTGAGCATGCTGAGCCCACAGTTTGGGCCGAGTTTGTGGAAGCCTTCCTTGATCAATTCTTTCCTCTAGAGATAAGAGAGGGCAAAGCCGAGGAGTTTATGAACCTAAAGCAGGGAAAGATGAGTGTCCAGGAGTACACTCTAAGGTTCAACCAACTAACCCGTTATGCTCCAGAGATGACTAGTAACATGAGAGCCCGAATGAGAAAATTTACATCCGGCTTTTCAGATGCCTTAGTGCTTAAATGTCAGGGAGCAATGTTGAACTGGGACATGGATTTTGCCAGACTATCAGTCTACATGCAATAAGTAGAGGAAAATAAAAAGAAAATCTCTGAATCCAGAGAGAAGGACAGACAGGCAAAGAGATCCAAAACACCAGACCAGAGCTACAGTTAGCAACAAAATAGGAATTGGGGTAACAAATGGCAGAAGAAAAAAAATTAGGGTAATACGCAGTCTGCAGCCAATGCCTCGGTGACCAGACCCCCATCCGGATAGTGCACTCAGGATTTTCAGTATAGGAAGGGACCAAGGATGCAGGGTTCGCAGTCTCAAGGAAGTGTACCTTAGACCCCTCAAACATACCCGCGCTGTGAGAAATGTGGGAGGAATCATCTAGGGAGATGTCAGTTTGGCACTATGGTGTGTTATTTGTGCGGCCAGCCAGGCTATATCCAGAGAGAATATCCGATAGCAAAGGTTAATGTTAGTGAAACCAAGTCATAGGCTAATTCATTGTCATCTATTCTCGAAAGAGGGTACTTATTCTTGATTGTGACCTTATTAAGCTGACGATAGTCAATGCATATACGCAAAGAACCATATTTTTTCGGACGAATATGATAGGTAAGCCCCAAGGAGACACATTGGGCCTTATAAAACCTTTATCTAAAAGATCTTTGATTTGATCTTTCAACTCCTTAAGCTCTGCAGGTGCCATATGGTAGAGAGGAATAGAAATAGGCTGAGTGTTGGGTAAAAGGTCAATCCCAAATTCTATTTCTTTATTGGGAGGTACCCCTAGGAGATCTTTCAGAAAAACATCAGGAAACTCATTAACAATGTTGACTGACTGAATAGTTAGAGCCTCAGACTTCGTGTCTTTAACTCTAACTATGTGATAGATCAAACCTTTGGATATAAGCTTTTTGGCTTTGAGATAGGAGATAAAATGACTCTTGGGAGATACTGAACTCCTGGACCACTCGAAAACTAGTTCATTAGGAAACTGAAACTTAACTACATGGGTGCGACAGACTATAGATGCATAACAAAAGTGAAGCCAGTCCATACCCAGAATAACATCAAAATCCACCATATCCAACTCTATCAAATCAGCAAGTATGACTCTATGAAGGATAGTAACAGGATAATTTTTATACACTTGCTTAGCAACAACTGACTCCCCTACTGGAGTTGAAACTATGAAAGGTTCGGGAATCTTTTCGAGACCCATTTCAAAATTCACAACAACAAGTGGGGTGACATAAGAAAATCTTGACCCGCGACCCAACAACACATAAACATCAAAGTGAAAAACATAAAGCATACCAGTAACAACATCGAGAGAATCCTCCTGCTCCTGGCGGGATGGTAAGGCATCAAATCTGTTATGGCACTGATCACCAGCAGTGCTAGAAAAAATGCCCTGTGGAGGAGCTGGATGGGCTGCGGGAGCTGGTGCACTAGTGGCCTGCATCTGATAGAGGATATCTCTATCCCCCTGCTTGGTATGTGGGCACTCTCTAAGTTTGTGGCCCATCTTTCCATAACCAAAACAATCTCTCTGCTCTTCCAAATACTCGCCTGGATGGGTCCTACCACACTTATCACAAGAAGGATAATTAGGCCTGTTACTCACACTATTCTGGGACCTAGACATAGAAGGCATATTTTCCTAGTTCTGGGGTGCTAGCTGATGAAGGTGCATGCATAGATGAATGGCTATGAAACTGAGGACGGTTCTCTCCATGGGACCTAGACTAACCATACTCATGCTGCTCGGATCTAGCCTTCTTGTTACCCGTCACTCTATCTCTATATTTTATCTTATCCGCCTCTATCTGATGTGCATGAATCATCAGTCTAGACAGGTCCATTCCCTATTTAGCATCGCATTCTATACTTCTTCAGCACCAAACTAGATACACCTATCACAAACTTGATCATACTAGTGCGGGTGTCAACAATCAAACATGTGGCTAATTGGTTGAACTTCAAGAAGTACTCCTTTACAGTCATAGAGCCTTGCCTCAAGTCCATAAACTCCTCTATTTTTGCCTCCCTCATCTTTAATAGAAAGGACTTATCCAAGAATACATCTTGAAACACCTGGCAATTAATAGGAGCATCCTCCTCCCCTCTATTCTTTTTTCATACAACAACCCAGTCGTATGTAATATCTTTCAACCTGTAAGATGTAAGCTCAACACTTTCTTATTTAGACACATGCATCACCTATGTGATTTTCTTCACCTCCTCAAGATATAACTGTGGGTCCTCACCTGCCTTAGAACCATAGAACTCAGGCTGATTCATCCTCATGAAATTACAAATCCTTGAAGCAGCTAAATCACCTCCCTGCTGATGTGAAACTGCAGCCTGGTTATTAGTTTGAACATTTACGGTGACTGCATGGGCTAGCGCCTAAAAATCTGCTCGAAATTCAACATGGGACATGTTTTTATTCAGGGGAACAGCAGGCTGATGTTGTTGATCATTTTTTCTGCGACCTCGATAAGGAGGCATTTTCTGTCATAAAAGAGCACGAATTAATAGCTGAGAGAGACAACTGTAAGCACGATAGATTCTGGAAGAAAGAGATGACTTTTTCCTAAAACATCTTGTAGCCTCGTGCTTATAGATGTGGCGCGCTACACACTGATGATCAAAACTCTACTTAACAAGGCTTGTCAGACTCCCTAGGACTCCTTAAACCTTAGGCTTTGATACCAAGTTTGTAACAGCCCAAAAATGGGTTCCGAGGTGTCACACGGTGTTTAAGGCTATAAGTAGCCCCAAGCTAACCCTTTGAGCCTGCTACTACTTCTAAATGCTTCAATCAAGATAATGAGGGCAACATAATGAAACATATCATCTCATGTCTAACTGAACTATGAATGAGTACTGTGAAAGTTACAAAATACAGAGTGTCTAAACATACTAATAATCTAGTCTGAAAAAGCCTCTACTACTCAATGAACTAGAGAGTCATTGGGACAAATACCCAACTGACTCAAAATGAACTAAAATCAATAAAATATATACTAAAATTACTGAAATGTCTGAAGATAGGTCCTCGAACCATGAGGACTCACCACTGTAGAGATGTAGATAAAGATACTCGAGAATCACTGACGAGGTTGAAACTGAGCACCTAAACCTACATTATGAGGAAATGTAGCACATAGACAAGTATGTGGATCAGTACCTTGGGAATGTACTGAGTATATGGGGGTGTATGCAATTAAATAATCAATATCATAAGTCTTTATAGAAAACATGCATGCTATAATAGATGAATCACATAGCTTGAAATAAACTCTCATAAATCACGAATAAGAAGACATGTAATATAAATCACGTGAGTCATTACACTTTATTCTAAATCTGTATTCTTTCTTTTTTCTCAAACTTGTAAATTGTAACTAGATGAAATCTTAAAATATCAACTTTCAGGACATATATTTTAATCTTATGAGAGCAAGGAACTTCTTGGGACTTATAAATTATGACACTTGAGAACCTTAGAAATCTTAGGATCATAGTTTTCAAAAAAAAAATACATATACCTTCAACTCACAATTTTATCTTGAGGATAGTAAAACTATTTAATACTCGAGAACTTAGGACTTTAGGACTTTAAGACTCGAGACTCTAGGAAACTTAGGAGTTTCTTCTAACCAACATAAACCATGTGAGCTACATGTAGTCCAACGTCTTGCCCACGTTAGGGAGAGTTGTTCTATCCTTGCTATCAGAGTAGAACCTTTACTTTCAATGATCAATAGCTTAACCCACTTGGGGTAAATCAGAAACCTACGGGGGGACGAAGTTCTGAGGCATGAGACCTTGGAATCAAGCGCAAATCAGCGCTAAATACTACTCCCTTACTTAAGCTCATATCATGACCCAAACTAAGGCCTGGTCGTAACGGACATCCCAAACCATGAAGGTCTGGGCATCCTACTCTATCTGGAAATCATGCACAATATTCACATAATAAAAGAAGATGCGGAAATATAACATGATATGAAAACATGGTCATACTCTGGATTTAGTTTAACAATAAGGAATGAAATCTGAAATAAACTAAAAAACATCTAGAACAATCTGTAAAATCTCTACTACATGAAAATCTGACAACTATCTGAAAACTGGGACAAGGTCTCCACTAGATCAAAACTATAATAGATGACATAATCTGAAAGGACAGACCTTCTTGAATAGAGAAGGCTCACCACTACACAATCTGATCTGTTGTCTGAATTATCTACTACTTATCTAGACTCCTAGACTGAGCCTCAAAACCTGAGAGGTAGGGGAGGGGGGGTCAATATAGGTGTACTGGTACACAGAGCAATTTCAAAATAATCATTTTTATTTAACATATATGCGAGCAATTTAAAGCAGTTCATAAACATATCATACAGTAGAAAATCACATGGGTCTTTTCGAAAGACTCTGAAAAATCATGTGAACTCTATGACACTCTTTGTTGACCCCTAATTTTTGCCCCCCACAACTAAAATTTAATCCTGAGTTTCTTTGGTCTTTAATAAAATTGAAATATTTATTTTATCCAAATAAAAAGGATTTTTAAAATATTGATTTGAATAAATTTGTCATTTTAAGTAGCGATTATATATCATCTTGTTCAGTTATACAAGATTATATAATTTGTTACGTAAATATTTATTTTACAAAGTATTGGATTTTAATTAAGGTTTATCTTAAAAAATAAATTCAAAGGATTAAAATCTTGATTTAAATATAGTTTAATCTTAAAAATAATTTATTTGGATAAATATGTGTTTAATTTTATAGAATTAAGAAACTCGGGATTTAATCGGTTGATAATTCATATGGTATCCTGATTCAATTTAGCGAATTCATTGAATTGGGTCATAATTGAAATTAAATAGGCTACAATTGCAAGAAATTGACTAATTAATTCTCAATTGGCCAAAATTGAATGAAAAGGGCCGGATCTCATGTCAGATTGGCTATTTTTGTAAAAATAATTCAATAACCCAAATCCCTAATCTACCCAAAATAACCCAACACTAACAATTCCAGGCCCAATATTTTAAAACCCAACCATCCCACTTTAAAAAACACCTACCCGTCCCAATACCCTTTCTTCCTTATAACAACAACATCAACCACGGCTAAATCTAGCCACTTGTACATCTTCAAAACACGATTTCAACCAGCCAAACCTAAACGACAACAACGATTTCAACCCTTAACCTGTCTTCAACCCGAGTCCAATGGCAAAACCCGACCCCAACCCATTTCTCTTTCATCGTTGTCACGGGTTCCACATGGGTTCGTACGAGGAAAGCCTGGAATCTTCCTAAATGGATGAGTTGGCTCACCCAACGTTCAAATCCCGTAAATCTTAGATTAACTGGTACAAATTTGTACAGATTTGGTAGAATTTCATTGGTCCTGAAAAATAATTGGTTTTCCCCAATTTTTATTGGTCCACCAGTTTTGGATTTGTTGAAGAAATCCAAAAAGAGGTACGAGTTGTTGATGAAACCGAAGTTGTTAGGGGATTTTGGAATTTTGAATTTTGAATTCCCTATTTTTGCAAATCTCTAATTTACCCCTTATACGCCTTCTATATATAGCTCTCTGTAGATCTAAGCAAACGGTTCGAGAGGGGGGGATTCAAATTTTGGGCAACTAAAATACCTAGTTCAAATTTTGGGTCTGGTTGGAGGAAAATTTCTGAAAGTTTTAGGGGTTTGGAAAATTAGGGTTTGAGAAAAGAGAAGAGGAAGAAAATTTTGAAGTGGTAGGGAATTCCGGCAATTAGCTCGTTCTCCCGTTTTGCTGCCCTTAAAGAGGTAAATCTACTCTCACTTTTTAATTTATCATTTTGTTCATCTCTTTTCTTCATAGCAATAGTGGTTTAGTCGTAAGTGTGAATGAGGCTGGGAATGTGCGATGTAGAGGCTTTGAAAGCCATAGGATTTGTATGTGATACGAGTTGTTATGCTGCTTGTTTGAATTAATGTTCCCCTTTTGCTGTACTGATTTCATTGTAGTAGCTCTTTCCACTTGTATCTGTCATGCATGTTGTTACTGAAGACTGTTATCTGTTTTCATTATGATAGTGAATATATTCTGAGATATAGGACTTGTTTATATGTAAGATAGAGCTTTGAAGGCTTTTGATGCCTCTGTTAAGTGCCAATGTCCTTTCTGATGTTAATCCATTTTTGTTTAAACGTGTCCTTGACATCTTTATGTGTGTCTGTATGCCCGTTGTGATTTAATATGAAAACAAACTTCCTGACCTAGCATAGTCTCTCATATTAAGCCTAACAGTATCCTAAAGATAGTAGTATTTGCGCGATTAAAGTTGAATTATGGAAATTACTTCATCAAATTTATTTATCGAAGCATTCCGTATAATGATCTGTTGTCTTCTCGGCAGTCAGGCTAAATAGGTTCTGTTTTGTTTCGGACTCGATTCCTTCATTTTTTAATTGGCTCATTTAATGTCCATGTTCATTTGGTTTTGATTGTCGCTAGTTTTTTGGCACAAGTTTCACGAACAACTGTTGGAATCTCACCTCTTTTTAAGCAAGGTTTTCTAGCAGATTCGTTGCTTATAAAACAAAGTTTCTTTTTTTTTTATGCTTATGATTCTTGAAGTTGTGTCACAAATTCTTTGAACTTGTTTTTCTGCTAACCTTCCTGGGAAATTGTTAGGTGAGCAATAACGTTTGGAGGTAGCCATGTGTATTTTAGGTTTGGATTTGTAAAAGTCTTATTTGTACATCATTCTCATAAGTGCCTGATCGGTCATTTCTTTGGTTAAGACGTTCTCCATCAATTCTTCCTTCTTCTATTTCTCAAAGTTTCTCGTTTGATGTTTGAATATGTATAAGAATAAAGCTTATTCGCTTCTATCTGAAATATTGAAATTGACTTGCCCAACGTATAGCTTTACTTCCAAGAATGAATCTTTGGTTGAATCAATTAACTTCCGCCTAGATACTTTGATCTTTTTCCTTAGATAAGAATTCTCGAAGTCGGTTTTGTCTTATGTTTACTCGATTAAAATGACTATTCCAAAGTGTAACATGCTTGGCCTATGCACTTTTAAACCTTCTTGCCATTTTTGTAGAACGTTGGATTATGTCAAATATAAAGTCCATTGTTTTCAAATCTCACTTTTCACTGTTACATTGATATGAACATGTCCTATTGTTTTGTGATCGGCTTTTGAACATTTAGGAACTATGTTATATCGTTGTCTATAGTTAACTATGGATTAACTTTCTTCATATTCTTTGGTCGACATTGTAATGACCATCTCTTATTTATTTTATTTATATTTTCTGTTTTATTTTGATTTATCATATGCCGACTTCCTTCATTTTTTCCTCCTTTTCTTTTTCTTTTATATGTGTTAATGTGTCTTACTTTTATTTTTGCATGGAAATCATCCGAGTCCTACCCGGACTACTTTGCCTTTGTGCATCCATCATGGGCCAATGGGGGTCCAGCTCTCGAGTCAATGCCCAAAAGAGGTCTAAAGCGTTTTCCGTGGCATATGGGTGTAAAGAGTTAAAAGAAGAAGAAATGGGTTAAAGTCTCATTCTTGAAGCGGCTCAAGAGACAAAAGTCTTATTTATTATTTCATTTTGTTTAATTATTGTTGTCTTTATTTATTTTATTCTTTCATTTGGGCCATGAAGCCAAGGTTGTATTTAATACAGGTGGAGTGAAAATCGAGCCAAAAAGGGCTCGGAAACATAGAATTAGGATAGGTGAAAAAATGGGCCAAAAACCCAACTAGATTAGGACAAGGTCGACGGTTTCGGCTTAAAATCCTAAATCACTACTTCTCCCCATTCCTTTTTTTTTTCTTTTGGCTTACTTGATTAACATGTGTTTTGCGAACCTAGTAAAATCCTTAGTCAAGTCACTTAAAAACTAGTTTTGTATAAACACCAAAATATTTCCAAAATCGTTTTCTTTCTAAAAAATCAATCACTTTTCGACAAAACTAATCTTTTCGAAGTTAATCAAAAGACGATTTTTAAATAGTCCGGATAACCTCAAGTTAGTAGACGTTTTAGGTGCCTAACACCTTCCTAAAACGTTAATAGGAACCGCTTATCTAGAATGTCTAACTTAAAATGATTTTTCTTTTTTGAATTGTTTGAAGTAACTTTATAAAGGTTTCTTAATTTATTTTCAAAATTAAGTGGCGATTCTCTTTCAAAATTCAAAATTTTTGCAAAACAGAAATGGCGACTTTGCTGGGGACCTCTAACTAGGTTCTAACCAAATGTTTGATTTCTTCTTTTGATTAACTGTTTATGTGTTTCAATTCTGTACATATTAACTATCGCATCTCATTGCATATCCCTGCATTATTTAAATTGTTTTGAGGTTTTGTGGATGTCTCGGCCCCCTGTTGTTCGATTCCAAAATATGTTGGAAATATGAACGGCTTATTAGCACGTGACTCGTTGGACGCTATTCGTATTTTCAAACTGAAGTTGTCTGCTTGAGAACCAGTGTTCAAATCCACTCTAGGCACCGAGGATAGAACGAAACCAAAACCCTATTTTAGGCATGAGCCTAGGACAACCCAATACCCGAGCGGGGTATTGGGCCCATTAGAAAACCTACCCTGCATCTATTGACCCCGAGTCAATTACTGACAAATCATATTTATGTGTTGAAAAAAAATACATGCTTGTCTAAATTCAATTCATTATCCTTTGGGGGTCGGGAAAAGCTTGATTGGCTTACTTTTGTAAGAAGAATTGAAGTAAGTTAAGCAAGAAGTTGATCGATTTTGGAGGTTGCATCTAAGGCACAGTTTATAGACGTCACCAATATAAGAAATGGACGAAGCTGAGAAGGCGAAGGATGATAGAAAAAGCACTCAGGAATTAGTATTTTCTATCCCTTGCGTGGGAACTTATCTTCTTTCATGTTATTTCCCTTTTTCCCTGAAGATTATATACCTCTTTTGTTATCGTTTGTAAGAATTTATGCCCTTTTTGTGTCTATATAAGTTGGGGGATAATGGATTGACTTTAGGGTAGCATATACTTTCTTCAAAAATCTTTTGGCCTGAACCCTTGGCTCAAAAAAGGGTCACCCGGGTTAGGATACGCATTATTATAATGTTTTGTGTAATATAATTGTCTTATGTGTGTTTGTTTGGATTAAAGGCAAGTTTATCCGCTATGTTCCTATGGATGAATTTGTCTATGACTCAAACAACTCTACGTGGTTATTTCTTGTCAAATATTTTACATTACTTATCACATACGGAAACTAACACATCTGCCTTTGAGTTGTTTTACTTAACAGATAATAGAAACTATTCTGTGTTGATATAAGATGGCAAAACATCCCTACTTCACCCGGTCAAAAGCGCGTAAAATCCCATCCTCTGACCATCATTCAATAATGACTAGAAATGATGAAGAAAACACATTGACCATCAGGGACAATGTAATAGTGGAACATAATGAGATGATTGCAGAACTCGCAAGATAGCTTGAAATGCTTCAGGAGGAAATAAATCGTACTCGATATTTGGCTCACCTGGCCATCACTATTAATGCTCCCACTCCAGGAGGACATGGGACTCCTCTCCAAATCCCTTCCCTTAGTACGCCTATTCTCGGGGATCAGCCAAATAACATATCATCCATCTCTGCCCTTCCACTTGTCCAAAATACCAATCGTGAAAATAACCCAGATGCTTACCATCCATAAAATCCATCTCTAAACCCACAAAATCCGTCTCTGAATCCATTCCCAAATCCCCAGAACACATTTTCAAATAAAGAAAATTCATTCCCAAATACACAAGATTCACTTCCAAACCCGCAAAATCCATCATGCGATGACCTGAATTCCTAGAAAGGGATATGTAGGCGGCCTATGTCGGCTTTGGTCAACCCATTAATTTCTTTCTGTATATCCCTAGCGTGGTCTTGAACTATATTTGACCTGATTCTTGCTTCAACGGGATACATAGGTGCCCCAACGACTCGGTCATATAACCCCAGGAAATGGAAACTGGGACAAAATTTTTGAGAAAGAATCTCAAAAATTCACAAGAGAAGATCAACATCCAACAAAGAGAATAAAGAGCAACAAAGATTCAGATCCACTCGAGATGATATCATCTCAGACAACTTTAAACTGAGACAGAAATTTTTAGGAGGTCCTCAAAATTTCCATTAATATAATCAAATATATTTGAAATTCCCCAGCACTAGAGGTTGAAGTTGAGATTTGAGGATCGTCACCTGCGATAAAGTCTAGGAACATTGAATCTTCATCTTTGATAAAACTTCTGGTAGATAGCCTCGACAATGCTAAATCCCTAAAAATCCTCCGTCAAACGTCGAACATTGTCAGAATCAAGAGAAAGATGGCCGTTGAGCTAGCACATGACATGACTGGCAGAGATTTTTCAAAGTTTTGTAGGAGTTCTTGAAACTATTTTCTAAAAAATTAAGAGTACTTTCAAAAAATCTATATAAATCTTTTACTTAGTGATTGCCTAGACATCAATTAGGACGGATAGTCAGGGGTGGAAGTCTCAACATGATTAAATACCTAAAAGATGGCGAGGGCAAATCAAGGATCGTAAGAGGTCAACACGGAGTAGTTTCTTTCAAACTAATCATTTTTTGTGGATGCAGGGATCGATACACAAAATGAGCGTTTCTTTTGAAAAATCCCCAAGCAAGTCGAGAGCCATGACAGAGCATATAAGGATTAATAATGGTACTTTTGGTAGCCCAAAAACCGGCTCAACACCCATTTATTGATGACCTTTCGAATTGTCCATCTCATTTCTTGAGATCATGGAGGACAAACAAAAGTGTCTTGTCTTCTTTACAAATATTGTATTTAGAATTTTTCTAAAAAAAATAGTCGCTAGCAAAAGCGACTTTGTGTCTACTAATCGTCTACCTTGAGTACAGGTACATGCAGAAAGCAAGACCCTGACAAATGATTACAAGTGAAACTATTTTTAATTTACCGGAAGAACATTTGGATGACATTGCCAAGAGGGCCATTGCATATCATCGTCATTCAATATCTGTTGACATGCTAGACACAACGCTGGTGCTGAGGATATCATCATCATTCAATATATTCGTTGACACGCAAGACACAATGCTGGTATCGAGGATATCATCATCATTCAATATCTGTTGACATGCTAGACACAACGCTGATGTCAAGGATATCATCAACATTCAATATATCTGTTGACATGCAAGACACAATGCTGGCATCGAGGATATCATCATCATTCAATATCTGTTAACACGCTAGACACAACGCTAGCGTCGAGGATATCATCAACATTGAATATATCTATTGACACACAAGACACAATGTTGGCGTCGAGGATATCATCATCATTCAATATCTGTTGATGCACTAGACACAATGCTGGCGTCGAGGATATCATCAGCATTCAATATATCTGTTGAAACACAAGACACAACACTGGCGTCAAGGATATCATCATTATTTTATATCTGTTGACACGTAAGACACAATGCTGGCGTTGAGGATATCATCATCATGCAATATCTATTGATACGCTAGACACAATGCTGGCATTGAGGATATTATCAGCATTCAATATATCTGTTGACATGCAAGACACAATGTTGGCATCGAGGATATCATCATCATTCAGTATCTGTTGATGTGCTAGACACAACGCTGGCGTCGAGGATATCATCAGCATTCAATATATCTGTTGACACGCAAGACACAACGCTGGCGTCGAGGATATCATCATCATTTTATATCTGTTGACACGCAAGACATAAACAGTGGCGTTGAAGATATCTTATCATTTTATGAATTAGAATCTGAATTCATCGAGAGCACACAATTTGAAGGGACGCCTTTAAGTCACTATCTAAGGATGAATGATATATAAGATTTCCTAGAAATTGACAATTTGAGGGTCATCTATAAGTCATATTATTTGAAATAAGATAGTGTGAAAGATCATCTATGAGTTGATAGCCTATAGTTCATTCGTAAGCCACAACAACATCCTCACCAGATAGTGTGCAAGATCGCCCAAAAATTGATAGTTCAAAGGTTATCCATAAGTCGCAACTAAATCTTTACCGGAGAATATGCAAGATTATCAAATTGCTACGTCCAAGGGTTCTCTATAAGTCGCGTCATATCCAAGATTAATTATGTGCAGGATTACCCAAAGACTAACAATTTGAGGGATTATCTATAAGTCATATTGTATCCAAGGTCGGATGATGTGCAGGAACACCTGAAACCTAGCGATTGGAGGGATATCTGTAAGCCATCTCTTATCCAAAGTCAGATAATGTGCAGGATTACCTAAAATCTAGAAATTCAAAGGATATCTGTAAGTCGCCTCATATCCAACATCAAATAATGCGTAAGATTATCCAAAGATTGATAATTTAAAGGAAATTTATAAATTGATCACTGGCTATAACCAGATAGGTTATCATTCCACATACAACAAATGATATAGGTACCCCAAGGGTTGCTACACCAGCACAAGATTACACAGTTGTAGAGACCGTTCTGCATAAAGTATCGCCAGTGTCCAAAAGGGGCACCTATTTTGAAGACATATTCAATCAAAAAATGTCATAATTATACAACAACCAAGAGGGTTGTTGTGCTTGGTATTTTCGGTTATTTCATTCCAAACAGGTACATAAAAAGATGACTTTGCTTTTTAGGCCACAACTCATGTGGAGATATGGTAAAAGACTACATACCTCTTTCGAGAATTAAGTTTAGCACTAACACTTTTTGCTTGAAGTATTGTCGAGAGCATCCGAGAGGATGAAAATCTCAAATCAAAACCACAGGTGCGGATGACTTTAAATGGGACGCAACACAACGTGGAGCTTTTTCTTAGCAACAAAACGGGGCATAGTCTAAAGAGGGACGTTAAACTCTTTGGACACGAGCTAAAGGATGATCACCACCACTATCCAACCACAACCCTGTTAGAAGGCATACAGGTATTTTTGGATATTCTGGTTTTATCTTCACCTTCGGGATATTTCTAAACTCATGCCAAGGGTAACCTTCTCTTTCTTTCAAATTCGGGTGGCAACACACTTAGAGTTTTGGAAATTATGTCCAGGTAAGTTCTTGCCTATGGATGTGAAGGATCCCACATTCATGGTTAAGAGGTTACAAGCCTCTTTTCCGTAACTCGATCAACTTGTCACTCATTCCGAGCCAAAGATGATCTGAAATAAAAGACTATCTTTTCTACCGATTGAGTCAAACTACAAGCATTATGATTTCCTGAAATCTTGGGGATATGTAGGCTGGGATCTATGTAGAAAACTCGACTACATTCCAACCTTCTCCCCCAAATCCCTTTATTCCCCAGCTTCTCGGTTTAACCAAAAACTCTAAAACCGTGATAGTTGGTGAATTTTCTTGAAAATCATACTTTAAATCAAGCTTTATGAACTAAAAGTGGCCTGAATTCTCATGATACATGAGATATGTAGGAAACCTGATACCGAGGTTCGGCCATAATTCCATGAAACTCGTGCGAAGATTAACCTCTTTCGGATTCGAACTGGTGGTCGGACAAAAATTAGAAACGTCAACCTCCCTTTGCTCAGGGTTACTTGCATCCACCCTACCCAAAGGGAGGGGGCAGTTGTTGACACCTAATTTTTGCCCCCCACGACTAAAATTTAATCCTGAGTTTCTTCGGTCTTTAATAAAATTGAAATATTTATTTCATCCAAATAAAAAGGATTTTTAAAATATTTTTTTGAATAAATTTTTCATTTGCGATTATATATCATCTTGTTCAGTTATACAAGATTATATAATTTGTTACTTAAATATTTATTTTACAAAATAACGGATTTTAATTAAGTTTATCTTAAAAATAAATTCAAAAGATTAAAATCTTGATTTAAATATAGTTTTAATCTTAAAAATAATTTATTTGGATAAATATGTGTTTAATTTTATAGAATCAAGAAACTCGGGATTTAATCGGTTGATAATTCATATGGTATCCTGATTCAATTTAGAGAATTCATTGAATTGGGTCATAATTGAAATTAAATTGGCTACAATTGCAAGCAATTGACTAATTAATTCTCAATTGGCCAAAATTGAATGAAAAGGGTCGGATCTCATGTCAGATTGGCTATTTTTGTAAAAATAATTCAATAACCCAAATCCCTAATCTATCCAAAATAACCCAACACTAATAATTCCAGGTCTAATATTTAAAAACCCAACCATCCCACTTTAAAAAAAACCTACCTTGCCCAATACCCTTTCTTCCTTATAACAACAACATCAACCACGGCTAAATCTAGCCACCGCGTACATCTGCAAAACACGATTTCAACCAGCCAAACCCAAACGACAACAACAATTTCAACCCTTAACCCGTCTTCAACCTGCATCCAACGGCAAAACCCTACCCCAACCCATTTCTCTTTCATCGTTGTCACGCATTCCACGCGGGTTCATACGAGGAAAGCTTGGAATCTTCCTAAATGGATGAGTTGGCTCACCCAACGTTCAAATCCCGTAAATCTTAGATTAACTGGTACAAATTTGTACATATTTGGTAGAATTTCATTGGTCCTAAAAAATAATTGGTTTTCCCCAATTTTTATTGGTCCACCGATTTTGGATTTGTTGAAGAAATCCAAAAAGAGGTAGGAGTTGTTGATGAAACCGAAGTTGTTAGGGGATTTTGGAATTTTGAATTTTGAATTCCCTATTTTTGGAAATCTCTAATTTACCCCTTATACGCCTTCTATATATAGCTCTCTGTAGATCTAAGCAAACGGTTCGAGAGGGGGGGGATTCAAATTTTGGGCAACTAAAATACCTAGTTCAAATTTTGGGTCTGGTTGGAGGAAAATTTCTAAAATTTTTAGGGGTTTGGAAAATTGGGGTTTGAGAAAAGAGAAGAGGAAGAAAATTTTAAAGTGGTAGTGGATTCCGAAAACTAGCTCGTTCTCCCGTTTTGCTATCCTTGAAGAGGTAAATCTACTCTCACTTTTTAATTTATCATTTTGCTCATCTCTTTTCTTCATAGCAATAGTGGTTTAGTCGTAAGCATGAATGAGTCTGGGATTGTGTGATGTAGAGGCTTTGAAAGCCATAGGATTTGCATGTGATACGAGTTATTATGCTGCTTGTTTGAATCAATGTTCCCCTTTTGTTGTAGTGATTTCGTTCTAGTAGCTCTTTCCGCTTGTATCTGTCATGCATGTTGTTACTGAAGACTGTTGTCTGTTTTCATTATGATAGTGCATATATTCTGAGATATAGGACTTGTTTATATGTAAGATAGAGCTTTGAAGGCTTTTGATGCCCCTATTAAGTGCCAATGTCCCTTCTGGTGTTAATCTATTTTTGTTTAAACGTGTCCTTGACATCTTTATGTGTGTTTGTATGCCCGTTGTGCTTTAATATGAAAATAGACTTCCTGACCTAGCATAGTCTCTCGTATTAAGCCTAACAGTAGCCTAAAGATAGTAGTATTTGCGCGATTAAAGTTGAATTGTGGAAATTACTTCATCAAATTTATTTATTGAAGCATTCCGTATAATGATCCGTTGTCTTCTCAGCAGTCAGGCTAAATAGGTTCTGTTTTGTTTCGGACTCGATTCCTTCCTTGTTTAATTGGCTCATTTAATGTCCATGTTCATTTGGTTTTGATTGTCGCTAGTTTTTTGGCACAAGTTTCACGAACAACTGTTGGAATCTCACCTCTTTTCAAGCAAGGTTTTCTAGCAGATTCATTGATTTAAAACAAAGTTTCTTTTTTTTTTTATGCTTATGATTCTTGAAGTGGTGTCATAAATTCTTTGAACTTGTTTTTCTGCTAACCTTCCTGGGAAATTGTTAGGTGAGCAATAACGTTTGGAGGTAGCCATATGTAATTTAGGTTTGAATTTGTAAATGTCTTATTTGTACATCATTCTCATAAGTGCCTGATCGGTCATTTCTTTGGTTAGGTCGTTCGCCATCAATTATTCCTTCTTCTTTTTCTCAAAGATTCTCGTTTGATGTTTGAATATGTATAAGAATAAAGCTTATTCGCTTCTATCTGAAATATTGAAATTGACTTGCCCAACGTATAGCTTTAATTCCAAGAATGAATCTTTGGTTGAATCAATTAACTTCCGCCTAGATACTTTGGTCTTTTTCCTTAGATAAGAATTCTCGAAGTCGGTTTCGTCTTATGTCTACTCGATTAAAATGACTATTCCAAAGTGTAACATGCTCGGCCTATGTACTTTTAAACCTTCTTGCCATTTTTGAAGAACGTTGGATTATGTCAAATATAAAGTCCATTGTTTTCAAATCTCACTTTTCACTGTTAAATTGATATGAACATGTCCTATTGTTTTGTGATCGGCTTTTGAACATTTAGGAACTATGTTATATCGTTGTCTATAGTTAACTATGGATTAACTTTCTTCATATTCTTTGGTCGACATTGTAATGACCATCTCTTATTTATTTTATTTATATTTTCTTTTTTTTTTTTGATTTATCATATGTCAACTTCCTTCATTTTTTCCTCCTTTTCTTTTTCTTCTATATGTGTTAATGTGTCTTACTTTTATTTTTGCATGGAAATCATCTGAGTCCTATCGGGACTACTTTGACTTCGTGCATCCATCATGGGCCAATGGGGTCCATCTTTCGAGTCAAAGCCCAAAAGATGTGTAAAGCATTTTCCGCGGCATATGGGTTGAAAGAGTCAAAAGAAGAAGAAATGGGTTAAAGTCCCATTCTTGAAGCGGCTAAGAGACAAAAGTCTCATTTATTATTTCATTTTGTTTAATTATTGTTGTCTTTATTTATTTTATTCATTCATTTGGGCCATGAATCCAAAGTTGTATTTAATACAGGTGGAGTGAAAATCGAGCCAAAAAGGGCTCGGAAACATAGAATTAGGACAGGTGAAAAAATGGGTCAAAAACTAGATTAGGACAGGCTCGACGGTTTGGGCTTAAAAGCTCCCCGTTCCCTTTTTTTTTATTCTAGCTTACTTGATTTACATGGGTTTTGCGAACCTAGTAAAATCCTTAGTCAAGTCTCTAAAAAACTAGTTTTGTATCAACACCAAAATATTTTCAAAATCTCTTCATTTCTAAAAAATCAATCACTTTTCGACAAAACTAATCTTTTCGAAGTTAATCAAAAGACGATTTTCAAACAGTCCAAATAACCACAAGTTAGCGGACGTTTAAGGTGCCTAACACCTTCCTAAAATGTTAATAGGAACCGCTTATCTAGAATCTCTAACTTAAAACAATTTTTCTGTTTTGAATCGTTTGAAGTAACTTTATAAAGGTTTCTTAATTCATTTTCAAAATTAAGTGTGACTCTCTTTCAAAATTCAAAATTTCCACAAAACACTCTTTGTTTTACTTCTGTGCTAGGTGGTGTACCCTACAACTCTGAAATTCTATGGGCTATATGGAATTCGCCATTAACTCGGCGGGGAAGCCTCCAACCCAAGTATGCCGCAAGGGTTGAAGTTTCTAACTCTGCTACGCCACACGACCATCGCCAACATAAAATAATATACCCGGATCGGCAAATCACGATTTTAGGATAAGAGTTACTTGAACTAAAGACCTCTTCGGGTAACCACTTAACCCTTTTTTAGCCCATTTTTAACTCTTTAAAGCATGCATTCTCTTAAAAGATATTCTTAAAACATACTCTGTTATGGCATACATGTTTATGGTATCGTCATACCATTGACTTGCAAGTCACATCTCTGAGTCATAAATAACATATTATAATCTCTATTTTCAAAACATAAGTTTGGGACCACCATATCAATAAATCAATTCAAAGAATCTCAAACCTCATGTAAACACATGCAAGGAACTCTCTTTGTCAAGCATTTCACTAATACAAGGTGGTCATGTCAAATTTCTCAATCACATGCAACTCTTTCTCATTTAAAACAAGGATGTAATTATATCAAGAAACTCCCTCTCATTGTCTCTAAATCATGCTCAAACACTAAGGTATTGATAAAACTAGTTTCAAAATCATAAATCATGCATTTCAAATCATTCACAATAAGATCATAAACTTGAATTTATTACAAGAGAGGGACTTCATAATCTGTGCTCTCAAAGAAATCTTAAATTTTAATTTCATACATATATATATACTTGTAAATCAATTTAAGGGGATGAGGCCTAAAGGCCAAAACAACAATATCAATACCATGCATAAAGCATAATAAAAATCATGGATTTCAAACCACTTTAACAAATTCATGCTTGATAATCTTTAAATCATAATTGAGTGTTTTCAACAAGCCCATGAATTTTTAGGATAAACCCCACATACCTCAGTTTAGAAATTTGATGAATGATTCTTGAAGCCTACGATTTGGGGATTCCAAATCTTCAATCAATCTTGAAAATCCATGGTTAAATCTTGAGTTATTTGGGTTTTTAGTTTGAAATCCTAGAGAGTGTTCGTGAGTAATTTGGATGATTGTGAATGTATTCTGGTGTCTTTGGGATTAAATCCCATGTTTAGGCTGATAAGGGGGTGGAAAATACACAATATACCCTTAATGAGAAGGAATAAAAATATAACTGGGAGCCTGATTTCATGGGCCACCGCAACGCGCCACAATCGCGGTGGCTCACTGGAAAATGATGAATGGGATTCTTAAGGTCATCGCGACGTAGGGCCATCGTGTTGTCCCACTGGTTGGGACCTGAAAATTTAGCGCGACGCGCCAAAATCGCGCTATGCTACTGGAATTTTACAATTGCTAAATAAGCCCCCACCGCGATGCACCAAGCACCAAAATGATGGTGTTTTATGACTAGGACTTAAACTAGCCATAAATTCTTGCCCGGGTATCAAATTTGGGCGAATCTTATATCGACGGAAATCTCATTCAATTTTCCACATGATAGAAAGTTAAAATTAGGGAAATTATATATGGTTTAAACTTTACTCACTTTGGAAGTCAAAAATTAGACTAAGCTTCTTAGACACTATTCTAGTCATTTAACCCTAAGAGCATACTACCACGACCTAACACATGGACGATGCGGGGTGTTACATTATCCCCCCCCCGCCCCGGGATCATTCATCCCTGAATGATGATGCGGAACATAGGAAAGCACGATTTAAGGTATACTAAGAACGTAAAAGAATAAAGCAAGGATTGTACCTTCCATTTTGTGATTCACCGGAGCAAATAGGTTTGGGTATCTTTCTTTTATGTCATCTTCTGATTCCCAAGTTTCTTCTTCAACTTTATGATTTCTCCACAACAACTTAACCGACACTATTTCTTTGCTCCTCAACTTCCAAACTTGGCGATCTAAGATTGCAATAGGTTCCTTTTCATATGCTAATGAGTTTGTCACCTTGATATCCTCTACAAGAAACACCAGGGAATGGTTTCTAATACATTTCTTCAGCATGGATATGTGAAATATCGGATGAACAGAACCCAGATCTACAAGCAACTCTAACTCATACGCAACTGCACCTATCCTTCTCAAATCTGGTATGGTCCTATATAGCGAGGACTCAGCTTATCTTTCTTCCCAAATTGCATAACTCCCTTCATAGGGGATACTTTTAGAAATACCCAATCACCAACTTCAAATTCTAGCTCCCTCCTTCTAACATCGGCATAGGATTTTTGTCTACTCTGGGCTACCTTAAGTCATTCTCTAATAATTTTCACATCCTCCATTGCCTGATGAATAAGATCAGGCCCAAACAACTGGGTCTCACCCACTTCATACCATCCTATTGGCGACCTAAATCTTCTCCCATACAGTACCTTAAAAGGAGCCATCTTAATACTGGCATGATAACTGTTATTATATGCGAACTCTATCAATAGCAAGTGATCTACCCAACTACCTTTGAAGTCAATCACGCAGGCCCTCAATATATCCTCAAGGGTCTGAATAGTTCCCTTAGCTTGCCCATCAGTCTGAGAGAGAAATGCAGTACTCAGATTCACTTGGGTACCTAAACCCCCATGAAAAGATCTCCAAAACTGAGAAAAGAATTGCGTACCTGTGTCAGATATGATGGATACAGGTGCTCCATGCAAGCGGACTATTTCCTTAATGTAAAGCTTGGCATAATCATCTCCCAGAATGGTTGGTCCTCACAGGCAGGAAATGTGCTAACTTGGTCAGCCTGTCAACAATCACCCAAATAGAATCATACTGGTATTGAGACCTCGGAAGTCCCGTAATAAAGTCCATATTGATCATCTCTCACTTCCACATCTTGTAAGAATTTTAGAAATAGAAAATACTTATTGAAGATTATTGAGAACACCAGGTTATTGAATGGATAAAATTTAGGTTCCAGATTTAGCCAAAACCAGTCCATACGTTATGAATACATAAGCACTTGCTAGGACGCCAAGAGAAAATAGAAATAGAACTTGATAGGTTGATTTGTTTTTAATCTAACTGTTGAATTCAAACACCTAGACACCATCTATTTGGAAAGGAGATTATAAAACAAATTTGGAGAATAAGGAAATATCATGAAACGTGAGCAAAAGATGGTTCTACATACCTCAAAAGGAAGATGGAATTTTGAACTTGATTTCCAACCAATTCTCTTGTGTTTTTAAGAAGTTGTGATTGAGAGGAGGGAAAGGAATATTGGTTGTTGAAACTTACAAAAACTAATGAAAAGGGATATTGGTTGCTGCTGGAAACTTTGAAAAAAATATAAAGAAAACGGGATATTGCTAAGTGTAGGCAAGTCCTCATTGGCTGCATAGACTAGATTTGGTAGGTGTAGGCAAGTCTTCATAGGCTGCATAGACTATATTTGGTAGGTGTAAGCAATGACATCTACATGAGCCTAAGATGTTACAATATCTCCCCCTTGGAACCATTTGTCCTTGAATGAAAGTTGTATACTCAGGTAAAACTCTATGCGCTAGAATTATGGAATGAGACTGTTACTAAAGAACTTTTCTTATGATTATATTTCTCACCATATCTCAATGGGCACTTCTTCATAATTCAATGAATCTTTTATATCAACACTCTCCGTCGAGAAAATAAGAGTAGGGTCACCCACACATTTCCTAAGTAAGGATATATAAAATACCGGATAAACCGAGGCAAGTTCCATGGGAAAATCTAACTCATAGGCAACCTTTCCAACTTTCCTCAAATCTAGTAAGGACCAATATAACGGGGACTAAGTTTCCCCTTCTTTCTAAAATGCATGACACCTTTCATTGGTGACACCTTAAAGAATACTCAATCATTTACCTCAAATTCCAAGTTCCTGCGCCTCCTATCTGAGTAGGATTTTTGGCAACTCTGTGCACTTTTCAACTTCTCTTGAATAACCTTAACCTTCACGATATCTTGATAAACCAAATATCGTCCTAATAACTTAGTTTCACTAACCTCAAACCACCCAATAGGAGATCTACATCTTTGCCCATATAGAGCTTCGAAAGGAGACATCCGAATACTTGAGTGGTAACTATTATTGTATGTAAACTCAATAAGAGGTAGGATTTTCTCCCAATTTCCTTTAAAGTCAAGTACACACGCCCTCAACATATCCTCTAGCATCTGAATAGTGCGCTCTGCTTGACCATCCGTCTAAGGGTGGAAAGTAGTACTAAAGTTCACATGCGTACCTAAACCCCTCTGGAAGAACCTCCAAAAATAAGTAGTAAACTGGGTTCCTCTGTATGAAATGATAGAAACGAGGTTCCCTGCAACCTGACAATTTCCCGAATATACAATCGGGGGTAATCTTCAACTAAGTATATCATCTTAATAGGCAAGAAATAAGCAGACTTAGTCATCCGATCCACAATTATCCAAATTGAGTCATGTTGATGCCCAGAACATGGTAACCCTGTCACAAAATCCATATTTATCATATCCCACTTCCATATTGGAAGATCTATATCTTCAGAAAAGCCACCAAGTTTTTGATGCTCGATCTTAACCTACTAACAATTTGGGCACTTGAGAACAAAGTCAACAATATTTTGCTTCATGTTATTCCACCAGTAAATTTTCCTCAAATCATGATACATCTTGGTGGATCCCGGGTGAATGGAGTACCTGGAATAATGTGCTTTTGCCATGATCCTTTTTTGTAACCCATCAATATCTGGGACATAAAGTCTACCCTGGTACCTCAGAACACCATCTCCCCCTTGTTCAAAAATCATAATATTTTGTTGTAGAACTTCTTCCTTCAATTGCAAAAGAATGGGATCATTATTCCTCTTTTCTTTAACTTCTGACACTAGGGATCATTCTGACATATTCTGTACGACCACCCTACCTTCCTCAGAGTCTAGGAGTCGGACTCCTAAATTAGCATGATAATGAATAATTTTTATGAGTCCTTCTTATTTTCCCCCACATGTGCAAGACTCCCCATAGGCAATCTACTAAGAGCATCTGCAACCACGTTTGCCTTACTTGGATGATAGAGCAAACTTAAATCATAGTCCTTGAGTAACTCAAGCCACCTCCTTTGCCTGAGATTCAACTCCTTCTGACTGAAAACATATTGGAGGCTTTTATGATTAGTGAAAATATCAACATGTACCCCATAAAGATAGTAACGCCAATCTTCAAAGCAAAGACCACAGCTGCTAATTCAAGATCGTGAGTGGGGTAATTCCTCTCATTATTTTTAAGCCTTCTCTAGGCATAGGCTATAACCCTACCACATTGCATCAATACACAACGTTTACCAACCTGTAAATCATCATAATAAACCACGAAGCCTTAATTTCTGTTTGGTAAAGTCAACACTGGGGCGGAGGTCAATCTATCTTTTAGCTCCTGAAAACTCTTCTCACATACCTCCAACCATTGAAACTTGACAATTTTTGGAGTCAATCTAGTTAAAAGAGCGGCAATGAAGGAAAATCCCTCCACAAATCTCCTGTAGTAACCAGCTAGACCTATAAAGCTTCTAATTTCAGAAGGTGTAGTAGGTCTGGGCCAACTTTTCACTACCTCAATCTTTTGAGAATCAACTTGAATGCCTTCACCAGAAATAATATGGCCCAAAAATGCCACCGGCTCCAACCAAAATTCACACTTAGAGAATTTAGCATTCAACTTATGGTCCTTAAGTATTTGAAGATCAATCCTGAGATTGTTAGCATGCTCCTTCTTACTTTGAGAGTAGACCAAAATATCATCAATGAAGATGATTATGGAGATATCCACATATTTTTTAAACACCCTATTCATAAGGTCCATAAAAACTGCAGGAGCGTTAGTCAAACCAAAGTACATGACTAAAAATTCTAAGTGACCATATCGGGTTCAAAAAGCTGTCTTCGGAATATCACATTCTCTAACTTTTAACTGATGGTAACTAGATCTGAGATTTATTTTAGAAAAATACTTGGCACCCTGTAGCTAATCAAATAAGTCATCTATTCTAAGAAGGGGGTACTTATTCCTTATAGTGACTTTATTCAGCTGGTGATAATCAATGCACATCCGAAGTGAACCATCCTTCTTATGCCCGAACAAGACTAGAGCACCCTAAGGAGAAATACTAGGCCTTATAAAACCTTTATCAAGAAGATCTTTTAACTACTCTTTCAAGTCTCTTAACTCTGCAGGAGACATTCTATATGGTGGAATGGAGATAGGCTGAGTGTCGGAAAGAGGATCAATCCCAAAATCTATTTCCCTATCGGGAGGAACTCCTAAAAGATTGTCAGGAAAAACTTTTGAGTACTCATTGACAACAGGAACAAACTGGAGTGAAGGTATTTCTGACTTACAATCTTTTACTGACAAGGTGGTAAATACACCCATTGGATATCATTTTTCGAGCCTTAAGATATGAAATAAAATTCCCTTTAGGTATGACAGAACTACCTTTCCATTCAAGAACTGGTTCATTAGGAAACTGAAACTTGACCACCATCGTTCTACAATCAATGGAAGCATAACATGAATACAACCAGTCCATACCCAATATAACATCAAAGTCCACCATGTCCAACTCAAATAAGTTGACTGTGGTGTCTTTATGGAGGACAGTAACTATAGAATCTCTATAAACTCGTCTAGCAATAATAGACTCGTCAACAGAAGTGGAAATAGAAAATGGCTCTAGGATTTGTTTGGGGAAAACTCCAAACTTCATGGCTACGTATGGGGTCACAAAGGACAAGGAAGCATCGGGATCAAGTAGCACATAAACATCATGAGAAAATACTTTTAACATACTAATAACCACGTAAGGAGAAGCCTCCAAATCCTGGCGATTTCCCAAAGAATACAGACGATTCTGAACTCTACCGGTCCCCCGAATAGTGCTCTGACCTGCTGTAGGAACTGAAGAAAAAGATTGAGCTCTGTTGCCCCCATTAATTGTAAGACCTCGTAAAATTCTAAGTCTAAAATTCAGCTCCTTAAGCTTTACAAGCTCTCCCACTTAGAATATTTTGCTAAGTGTTCAACATCTAGTCTCATTTTAAGCCTCCGAACTTCGAGAATTTATTTGACGACCTTCCCGACTTCTGTTTTTCAATTTTCAAGTTGTGTCACGATGGGGCAAGGTCATAGTATATCCCGGGTGAGTTACAAAAATTTTGGAATCCATTTAGGGCATGTTTGGATTTTGAAATAGTAGCATCATGCGATTAGAATGCGTCGCATGCTAATATCACAGGTCCTAGTATGCTATAGAGCATGCAACACATGCTCCAGTCCGGAGGACTAGAGCATGCAACGGACGCTCCATAGCACGCTGCCAAATTTTTCTAGCTTCCAGCTCAGCGTTTTAATGGAAAATGGACTTTTTGCTCACCCTATGTAAGTTCAAAAGCATGAAATTTAGCCCTATTTGAACCAAAATATAGCCTCTTCTCTCAAAAACCTCTCAAGAACAACCTAGGGTTTTTCTTAGAATATTCAAGTTCAAGAATTCTGTCCGTCAATCTTCGTGTATTTACAAACTAAGATATGTTTAGTGTTGATTCATGGATTTCTTTCATCCATGAAGCTCAAGAACCCTGTTTTTATCTATAAATCATGGTATTTATGTTGTGGGTTATTTGTAATCATGTTGTAGATGATGTTTGATTCTAAAGTTGGAATCTTTATGTGTTTTTCATGATACTATGTTAGCATACAAGTTAAAATCCATGAATTGGGTGGTTTATGATATGTAATTTGATGATTTCACCTATGCCCTAAATTGTGCATGCAAGGTGTTTGATAAAATGCTTGAAAGAGTAGAAATAATGCATTATATCTCAAACATGAACTAAATGTTACATGCTTGCCATTCTCTTATGTTTAAATGGTTTCCATGCTATCGTTATGAAATGTATATGTTGTCAGAATACCCATGATATTAGAACATAAGATTATGATATGATTACAATCGTTCCCATCCATGCTAGATATTATGATGATCAAGTGCTTCACGAATTTCCCCAACTTATGGTATTATGAATTGTTGATGTCGGTCATGTATTCAAGAATGTCATGCCTTGTCAGTTTCCTTTTATCGAGTTCTGGGGGTATTTGTACTCGAAAAATATAGTTTTGTGCCTAGAACCAGTGTCATGTTTTCACGATATCCTCATTCAAGCCATGATCCATAGAATTCAGTTAGTCATGTGACTCAGGAAAGCTCAGTAATTCAGTAATCTCATGAACTCAGTGATCAGATACCAATAGTATTCTGTCAGTCAACGAAATTCAATAAAACTAGTCCATGTTCAGTTCAATAAATCATGTTCAGTGTCTATTCAAATAGGAGTAGGAGTTAGCACCAAGTGAGCCCAAGGATGAGAACTCACCTGTTATTTAGAGGGTGTGATTCTTAGAAGCAATCCTTGCATTCCAGAACTACGTAGCCAATGTAGGTTGAGATATCATAGCCTATTATATGAGGGTAGATGAGGTGTATTAACCTGTTATATGAGGGTTCCCACCATTCTCATTAGAGTAACCTATTATATGAGGGTCACTCACAATTGTCCTTACCAGTGGCGCGGTATTGACACCCTTCCAATCAGGGCATAGATTGGACCCCAACTTAGTTATAATGCATTATTTGAGGTATGTCAGTTAGATAACTACTTCCCACAGTTTTAGTATCAGTAAAAGAAATCAGATAGTTCTTCAGAATATCAGGACTGTCAGATACAGTACGAAACTCAGCTAGTTCCATCAGATTCAGGACTATCAGATACAGTCACTCATGTTATCACTATGTCAGTTATCGAAAATCATGTTACTAGTCATGTTAGATATCAATAACTCATGCTATCAGTATTCAGACTCAGTAATCATGTCTCCACAATCTCAGTTCCAGTTATTATGTATTCCTGCATATATTCTTACGTTCATGTTAGTCAGTTAGTTAGTATGGTTCATGCATATGAACCCCATGCATTCAGCCTACCTCACTTGCATACCAGTACATTCAATCGTACTGACGTATATTTTTCTCTTGCGCTATGGTCTTTTACACCATAGGTTGAGAAGTATAAGATCTAGAGCGTCAGTAGCTTTTCAGGTTCCAGCAGTCAGATTCAACAATGAATCCTCATCACTCGAGGATGATTTAATTTTCTTATTATTTCAATTCAGTATCAGTAGATGGAGTTTGTTGGGAACATGTCCCCTCAACTCCTTATTCAGATAGTTCAGTTTTAGAGGCTTTTTAGACTAGTATGTTCAGACAGTTATTTTCAGTATTTTTAGTTTTAGTACTGTGATACCACTTTTCAGATATTATGCTTTATCAGATGTGAACCTTATGTCCTTACAACTCCTATATATTCTGTATTTTATGATATATTATGCAGTGAATAGGTACAAATATCAATCATGAGTTAGCTAGTGGTCCTTTGGGATTGTTAGCACAGTGTAGTGTTTTAGGTACCAGATTCGGGGCGTTACACAGATTCAGGGCATTACATTAACTTTCTTTGTTAATGGACAATCCTTTTGCATATGAACCTACTGACCACACCTATAGAATACACCTTTGCCGTAACGACACTCGCCTGGGTGATTCTTTACACAAATAGTACACGAAGGATATGATGGAACCCACTGACTTCCACCTTTCTATGACTGAGAACCTTGAACCCCAAAATTTTGATTTGTCTGAACATGCTGGTCAATCCTAGGCCTTGGTATAGGTGCACTAGCAGAAGATGGGGCAGGTCCAGATAACCTCTTATGAAAGAAATCTTTGTTTTTGTTTGCTGACCGTTGTTGAGTAGACTCATTACCTGCTGACTTGGCCCTCTTATTCTGAAATTCCTCCCTATCTTTTTGATTTTCCTCCTCAACCTGTTGAGCATACACCATCAACTTGGCAATATCCATATCACTAATTAACAATACTGCTTTGTACTCTCTTCGTACATATTTTACAAGTCCAGACACAAACTTCAACATCTTAGCCCTCATTGTAGATACCAACTCTGGAGCATATCGAGACAATTTAGTGAACTTAAGACCATACTCCTTCACAGTCATCTTTTCCGATTTGAAATTCACAAACTCCTGTACCTTGGCCTCCCTTAGCTCTTGTGGAAAGAAATAGTCAAGGAAAGAGTCCATAAAATCACCCCATAATGCAAGAGGTGCATGTAAACCACGAGCAAGCTCTCACTGATCATACCATATACTAGCAACATCCTTCAACTGGTAGGATACAAACTCAACTCCCTCGGTGTCACTAGCATGCATAACCCTTAAGATCTTTTCAACTTAGTCAATAAAATTTTGGGGATCCTCGTCGGCCTTAGATCTTGTGAACATAGGTGGATTTATCTTGAGGAATTCTTGGATCCTAGAAATATTAGAAGAGTCATGAGAGTTTGAGATAGTAGGACCCAAACGACTAGACTGAGATGCTACAAGCTGCGTGAGCATATAGATAGCCTGTCTAAATTCACCATTGGTAGCATCACAGAGGTTGCATAGAGGATGTGCTGGGTCTCTTTACTGGAGTAGGTGCCACAAGAGGTGCATCAATAGTAACATTCTACCCAGGAGTGTGAGCTCCATGTCTCATATGCATCACATGAGTCGAGGGCATATTGCTAGTGTTGGCACCAGAAGAAGCCCCAGTATTAGTTATGGCCATCTGGCTGGCAGGTCTTTTTGGAGGCATGATCTGGAACAAACGACAAGCATGAATTAAAATAACTCCATAGAGTTGAACTTTAACGAACGAACTAGAGTATGAAAGAATGGAAAATATCTCCTAAATTCCTTGTAGCCTTCTAATTATAAGTGTGGCGCGCTTTACACCCATAAAAAGAATACTACTAGACACGGATTTACAGATACCTTAGGACACTTGAACTCTAGGCTCTGATACGAAGTTTGTAAAAACCCGAGCCGAGACACTAGACGTGGCACGCACCCGATACTATAGCTAGTATGGGCAAACGTTCTGACATATCATCCGAGCATACTTTTATTTCAAATGGATAAAGCAAAAGTAATATAGAATTCAATTATAATTTTCCTCAGGAGATAAAACTTCACCCAAGTTTATTAATAATGTAATATGTCCAACAATACCAATAGTTATGATAAATGAAGACTAAAAATTACAAAGTTTGCTTGACAACTACGCCGGCTTGTAAAGCCTCTAATAAGTACTAATACTGAAAGGAAAGAAAATATATAATAATCATCATCATATCTCGTTTGGCCTCCTGGTGGGAAAGAGGCTAACCAATAGCAGAAGATAGAGATCCTAATGAGATAGAACCTACATCATGAAATGATGTAGCGCCAAAGACGGTCAATACGTAGAATGTATTGGTATGTAAAGCCATTTCAGAAGGGTAATACAACAAAATATTAGAAATGGCAATAAAATTTAAATATAAGTGAAAGCAAATGAAAAGGAACAAGAATATAAAATAAATTTATATTTGACCAAGTAAGATAGATTCGATTCCTTTGATTATTTGTGGGAGAAAGTAGTGAACCATCATAAAACACCATGTGAGCGCATGGAGTCTGATCTCGACCCGATCAGCTAAGTCGTCCTATACTTTGCCGAGCATAGAATGTGACATGATATGATTTTATAGCAAGTATCCATGGTTAGTCCCTTTTCAGGACACATGAATAAAAAAGAGTCTTTTGACTTGCAAAATGATCTCTATCCTATGTCGGCAAACATAGTTTCAGGCATTTGTCGTTTAGACCTATGCCTTCACGGTCAGCTAACCAACTCCCTTATACTCATGATGTTATCTTATTTGTTTATCTTCAAATTGTTAGCCATATTAGACTCATGCTCGTGGTTTAGCCCTTTTAAGCTCATGTACATAATTTAACCATTCTAGGCTCATGATTATAGTTTAGCCGTTCTAGACTCAGGTTCATAGTGTTAGCCATAATTCTCTTGTGTTTCTTAGAAGTTGTGATTGAGAGGAGGGAAAGGAATATTGAATGCTAAAACTTATGAAAACTAATGAAAAGGGATATTGGTTGCTGCTAGAAACTTTAAAAAAAATATAAAGGAAAAGGAATATTGGTAGGTGTAGGCAAGTCTTCATTGGCCGCATAAACTAGATTTGGTAGGTGTAGGAAAATCTTCATTAGCTGCATAGACTATATTTGGTAGGTGCAAGCAATGATATCTACATGAGACTGAGATGTTACATGTAGGAGGCAATGGAACAGTAGCAAGGGTAAAAGGCCATGTTGAGATAGGGATACAAACTCTGGTGAAGGTGTCTAAACCTACGCCGACAGTGGCGCGAGAACAGGAATGGTCGACTTGTATCAACACAGTTGGGTCGAAGCTTTCTTGGGCGGATTAAGTAGATATTGTGGAAGCTAAGTCTGGGGAATTATTGGGGGACAAACTCGAGAGGTACAATCGATATGGAAGAATTTTGTAACAACCCGCATTTCGGGCTAGAATGTAAATCGTCATTCATATGTGTAATAGTTCCAAAAGCCAATAAATCCTATAAAAATTTAGTGTGTTAATCAATTATGTAGTATGGTAATATAGTTGAGTATGAATTGAGATCATAGAGTTCCCTTAACTCAAAGATGAGTTGAAAGCTTTCCTATCGATTGAGTTTTAGTGAGTGTCTAAACTTGGGTCAAATTCCATCGACCATAAATTTTTGTATATAAGGAATTAGGGGACCTACAACATATCAAATGAAAGGTCTTTGAGTCCTTTTTTCAATGCCACTGTTTTCTCCTTAATACAATATCGGGGTAAAAAGTTATGGAAAGAGGTGTCAAGCTGCCGAAGGTGGGACGGCCGACCCGATGGACAGTCAAGCCTTCAATTGCCCCAAAAATAGTGAGTTCAGTCACTGGACATGACCCGGCAGTCGAGATGAAGGTCCTTCACTAGCCTGACAGTGATACAAGAATGAAAACGGAAGGCAAAAAACACACTCCAAATCAGTCCACAATCTTAAGGATCCGAGGACCAAGATGGAGACCACTTTCGGATTCGCTATCAACAAGAAGAATACAAGATACAATGTGTATTTTAACACAAAAACAGCAACAACAACAAGATCATGATGAACACAAGATGATAAAAAAAAAAAGAAGACACAAGATTCGAATTTAACAATAACAACAAGAGCACAAGATTACAACACAAACAATAAACAAGATTACAAGAAGGTAAAAGGATAGATAGATAGACAACATGAAGGTATAATCTTAAGAACCCAAGAATGGAAAATCTTGGACCCTTAACACTACACACAATAATAAACATATCTCTTACAAAGAAACAAGATCATAATCCACCTCCCAAGCATCAATGTTTCCAAGCAAACAACAACAAAAGAGAATCCACCTTATTGTTGTATCGTAGTTTTGGTTTTGCCTCCAAAGAGAAGAGAGGAATTGTATTTTCCAATGTCTTAAGAATTACAACATCATCAATAAACTAAGTCTAAAAGCCCTACAATGTTCTATTTATACTACGTTACAAATAAAATACAAAAAGACCAAAAGGCCCTTTAGAGACTTAGGTGCCCATCAAGTGTAATATGTTGGCTGATTTTTAGTGCACTTAGTTTCCTTTTGCACTTCAATTGTACACACCAAGTTTCGGACCCAACATGAACTCCATTAAGTCCATATCCGTGGTTATTCCCGTATCATCCTCTCCATCTTGAGAGGAATTTGCCCACAAATTCACGGCTTCACCTCGTTCAATCGGCCACTTTAAAATAAACCACTCAAAACAGTCCGCAAAACATTAACACAAGTCTCAGCTAACATCTTCATTTTGAATCTCAGTTTCCTCTCCATCTTGAGCCTTGTCTTCAATCTCATCCGAAACAAGTATCCTACCATCATACAAGCATCGTGATAACAACTAAAATGCAACAGTGATAACTTTGATACCTAAGATAAGTAGACCTGAATATGGAAGTCAATTTCGGCCTATCTCATGCTGCAATATGGTCTAAAGGTGTATATCTAAGATAATGTGTACAAGATTAAATATGGTACTATCAGACTTGATAAGTGAAACTCAGGCTGCTTTTATCAAGGAGAGAGCTCTAATTCAAAATGTGCTAATATGTCATGATTTGATGAGACAATATAGAAGGAAAATTTCCCCAAGGTGTCTAATTAAGATAGATTGGCGTAAGGCATATGATATAGTGAGATGGGACTTCTTAGAGGAATTATTACGTGGCTTTGGTTTTCCAGAACAGTTTTGTCACTTATTAATGATTTGTCTGGCCACTACTAGATTTTCTTTGAGGATCAATGGAGAGAATCATGGATATTTTCGTTGGGAATAAATCCCACCACGATAATAATATTGCGGTAACAAAGAGTAATAATTACGATAACGGTATACGGTTAAACAACAAGAATAATAAGAGCGATAATAACACCAAAATTTTTACGTGGAAACCCAATGAGGGAAAAAACCACGGGCCAAGAGGAGCAACTAATATCTCTGTAGTAAGAAATTTTACACTGTAGTCACAAGTACAATACTCAAAGTGATTACTACACACTCAAAAGAAATCTCTCTTTTGATTTTTCCGACTCACTACAATATCACTCACACTCTCTATTTTTCCTCACAGACTAAACTCTCTGTGATGCCTAACTCTTCTTTTCTTTCTCTCTTTGTTGGTGTGTATTCCAAATGAGCTCAAGAGCTTCTTTAATAGCCAAAAATCTGCCCACAAAACTCAATGAAAGGGCATGACTTTCCTAACCAAGAAAGGCCAAATTCGCCAATGGCCAATTTGCCAAAGGTTAATTTTCCAAAAGCCAAAGGCTGCTGCAATTTTGGACCCAAGAAGATAAGTTTCTGTATAATGGAGCTGGATCCCCACAAATCTCCCCCTCCATTCCCATGCACCTGAAGGAGGTATCCTCATTCTTCTCAGAGAGAGCTCATGCCGACAAGTTCTTTGCACAACTCGAGCTTGTCTCGTGATACCACCTTGGTCAGCATATCCAAAGGATTCTCACTTATAGGGATTTTCATGATCAACATAGATTTTTCCTCTATCTTTTCTCAAATTCAGTGATATCTCACATCGATATACGTCGTTCTTACGTGATACATGGTGTTTATGCTTAAGTCTATTGCACTTTGATTGTCACAATAGACAACGTACTCCTTCTGATGCAATCCAAAGGATTCTCACTTATAGGGATTTTAATGATCAACATAGATTTTTCCTCTATCTTTTCTCAAATTCAGTGATATCTCACATCGATATACGTCGTTCTTACGTGATACATGGTGTTTATGCTTAAGTCTATTGCACTTTGATTGTCACAATAGACAACGTACTCCTTCTGATGCAATCCAAGTTCTTGAAGAAAACGTTTCAGCCATACCATCTCCTTGCCAGCTTTAGTATCTACAATATACTTTGCTTTAGTTGTAGAGAGTGCAACACACTTCTGCAACTTCGACTGCCATGATATAGCTCCCTCTAAAAATGTAAAAAAATATCCTGTAGTGTATTTTCTATTATCAAGATCACCTGCCATATCAGCATCTGTATAGCCCTTCAAGATTGGATCAGATCCACCAAAACATAAGCAATCTCCTATGGTACCTCTCAAATACCTGAGTATCCACTTGATTGCTTCCTAGTATTCTTTTCCAGGATTTTCAAGGAACCTGCAAACAACACCAACTGCATGAGCAATATACGGTCTGGTACACATCATAACATACATCAAACTCCTGACTGCTGAGGAATAAGAAACGTTAGCCATATTTCCCTTCCCTTCCTATGTTGTAGGACACATTTTCTTGCTTAACTTCAGATGACCAGCAAGAGGTGTTCTAACATCTTTAGCACTTTTTATGTTGAAGCATTCAAGTACACGTTCAATGTACTTCTCCTAAGATAGCCATAACTTTCTACTTGTTCGTTCTCAAACAATCTTCATCCCCAGAATTTATTATGCTGGGCCCAAGTCCTTCATGTCAAATGACTTGGAAAAATCTTTCTTCAACTTGGTAATCAGCTCCTTGTCTTGTCCTACAATCAACATGTCATCTACATACAACAACAGAATAATAAAGTTGTTTGAAAATCTTTTGAAGTATACACATGGATCAGAATAAGTCTTTTTGTAGGTTTGACTTTGCATGAATGAGTCAAACTTCTTGTACCACTTCCTTGGTGCCTGCTTCAATCCATAAGGACTCTTATTCAGTTTACAGACCATGTGTTTCTTTTTAGCTACGTCAAATCCTTCTGGCTGGTCCATATAGATTTCTTCTTCCAAATATCCGTGAAGAAATGCAGTTTTCACATCCAACTGCTCCACTTCAAGATCTAGGCTGGCTGCTAAGCTCAAAATGGTTCGAATAGAAGTCATTTTGACAACGGGTGAGAAGATTTCATCAAAATCAATTCTTTTCTTCTGTTCGAAGCCTTTTACCACCAATCGAGCTTTATATCCGACCAGCTTGCCATTTCCATCTTTATTAAGTTTTAAAACCCACTTGCACTTAAGTGGTCTTTTACATTTTGGAAGTTTAATCATCTTGTACGTGCCATTTTGATGCAGAGATTCCATCTATTCTTGCATGGATTTCATCCACTTGTTTTTTTCTGGATGGTCCAATACCTCCTTTAGACTTTCTGGCTCCCCCTCATCATTGATGAGGACATACTCTAAGGAAGGGTACTTGGATTACTCTACCCTTTTCCTTTCGTACTTCCTCAAAGGTTGAGATTGTTGTTCTTCTTGAGTAGGGTACTCCACCTGCTCAGCATTAGGTTGCTCCCCCTGCTCGGCATAATCATCAGATTGCTCCCCCTACTCAGCAACCTCATTAGTTGTACTTTCTGCACTTCTGAGATGGTCAAAAGTAGAAGGAATGGTGATAACATTAGGAACTACACTATTTTGTTTCTTGACCTTCTCTAATACATCATCAGCAATTCCGACTTCACTTTCTCGAAAGACTACATCTCTGCTTCTGATGACCTTATTCTTTACAAAATCCCACAATCTGTACCCAAATTCTTCATCTTCATATCCGATGAATATGCAGAAACTGATTTATCATATAGTTTTGTTCTCTGCTCCTTCAGTACATATGC
This sequence comes from Capsicum annuum, assembly GCF_002878395.1. Lineage (NCBI taxonomy): Eukaryota > Viridiplantae > Streptophyta > Magnoliopsida > Solanales > Solanaceae > Capsicum > Capsicum annuum. The sequence continues at coordinate 213,874,759 of NC_061115.1, read as the reverse complement.
AAAAGCTCTGCAACCGAACACCTTCAGATGAGAGTAGGACACCTCTTTGTTGGTCCAAACTCTCTTTGGGATGTCAAACTCCAATGGAATTGATGGACTACGATTGATCAGGTAGCATGCCGCCTGAACTGTTTCACCCTAGAATGAATTAGGCAGTTTAGCCATTTTGAGCATGCTTCTCACCTTCTCAACAATGGTGCGATTCAACCGCTCAGCTACACCATTGTGTTGTGGGGTTCCAGGAACTGTCTTCTCATGTCTGGTCTCGTGACATGAGTAATACTCTTTAAATTCCCTTGAAGTGTACTCACCTCCATTGTCAGTACAGAGATGCTTTAGCTTTTGACCCGTCTCCCTTTCCACCAGAAACTTCTGAAATACTTGAAATACCTGATCTTTGATTTTCAAGATATATACCCATAATTTCCGTGAAGCATTATCAATAAAAGATAAAATATTTGTTACCTCCCATCGATTCTACCTCCATTGGACCACAAACATCAGAATATACCAGATCAAGTATATTCAATTTTCTTTCAGATGATGTCTGAAATGAGACTCTATGCTGCTTACCGAATAAGCAATAGTCACTTATCTCGTCGAAACCATGGACTAGCGGTTGTGGTTTTTTTGGCGGTCCCAAAAATATACTTACCGGTTTAAGTTATATTTTTATTTCATTAATGCACTTCAAAATATCGTTAAAAATGTTGTTTGCTTCTTACATCATATTTATTTCAACAAGCACGTTAAAGTAAATTATGTTTGTTTGATGTTAATGTAGGTGAAGAATTTGATTTTGACGTAAAATTCAAATTTTTTTGGTATGAAATTTGTATAACTTCTAAGTCTACCTAGACTTTGTAAATTTCAATAAATACAAAAAGTTGGTTTTCTATCTCTGAATAAATGTTAAATTTATTTTGTTAATGCATACGAAGATTGTGACTTTTTTTCTTATACCCGTTAATGTAATTGGTGTTCCTTCAAATTACATTCATACTTGCTAGCAAACTTAAAATAGTAAAATATTTACTGATTAACTTTAAAAAAAATTTAATGCATATGAAGATTTTAATTTTTCTTCGTATACATAAAAAAATTTTAAAAACTTTTGGTATGTAATTGATGTTCCTTCAAATTATATTTATATTTGCTAGCCTTAACTTGATATAGTAAAATATTTGCTGCTTTAACTTTAAATTTATTTTGCTAATGTATATGAATATTTTGATTTTTCTTCTTATCCATAAAAATTAAAAAGTTTGGTATTGTTATGAAATATAAAATGAGAACAAGAAAATATAAAGGAAGAATAAGAATAAATAGAGAGAGAAGAGAGGAGGCTTCTTTATTTCTCTTGAGTGATGAAAGATTATATGATTGGGAATACAATGAATAAAACGCTCTATTTATAGGGGAAAATACTCTAGTTTCTGACTAAAAGACAGATACTTCAAATCCTGATAGATATTAACTAGATCTTATTAGATCTTGATAGACATTCACTATAATGTAAATACATTTATAATATTCTCCCTTGAATGTCTAGATAGATAATGTGTTTCGTTAAAACCTTACTAGAAAAACCCAATGGGAAAAAAAATCTAGTGAAAGAAAAAGAATACACATCTCTAACAATACGTATAGGTTGCCTCATTAAAAACCTTGCAAGGAAAATCCAGTGGGACAAAACCTCATAATTAAAAAAGAGTACAACGCGAATCAACTCCCCCTAATAAGAACATCCTTGAACCTTTGCATCCCAATCTTGTGCAGCATCTTGAAAGTTACAATTGGAGAAGATTTGGTGAATAAATCAGTCACATTGTCACTTGAACGAATCTGTTGCACGTTCATATCACCATTCTTTTGTAGCTCATGTATGTAGAAAAGCTTTAGCAAAATGTGATTCGTTCTATCTCTTTTTATGAATCCTCCTTTAAGTTGTGCTATGTATGCTGCATTGTTTCATATAAAATTATGGGTACTTTGTCACATTTCAAGCCACATTTTTCTCGAATAAGATGTATTGTAGACCTCAACCACACACACTTTAGGCTTGCTTCATGAAAAGCTATAATCTCAGCATGATTCAATGAAAAGGTTACGATAGACTACTTTGTATATCTCCAAGATATTACAGTATCACCACATATGAACACATAACCTATTTGAGACCGATCTTTATGTAGGTCAGATAAGTACCCAACATCAACATGACCAATAAGATCGAAACTGCAAACTTGCTAACAAATTAACTAAAAAAAGGCTATATCAGGCCTTGTAGTATTTGCAAGATACATTAGTGCATCAATTGCACTAAGATATGATACTTCATAACCAAAGAGTTCCTCATTATTTTCTTGAGGTCAGAATGGATCCTTATTCAATTTTGCATGTTTCTCATTTAAGCAAATATTCTATTGCTTTTGAAAACTCTCCAAGAGTTCCAATGATATTCAAATAATCAAATTATCTCTTACGAAGATGATAAAAAGTTTTTCAAAAACTTTATATGCTTCAGGAATTTTGAATCCTTTAGAGATTTTCATATGGATTTTTGTTAAGTAACAATATCCAACATGTCAAGTGTGACATCTTCAAGTGTCTGGACTGCAAATCAAATCAGTTTTACGCTTACCAAAATGCATTCTTTCAGGTCACTTGATAAATGTTTGTACGTTAGCATGCTTAAATTAACGTAGAATTCAGATCCTCGTAATATTACACAATATTGCGCCAATATTGTATCAAAGATATCATCACTGATATGTCATTTTATATTGGTTCACAATGTGACATAAAATTTTGAGATCTCATCACTTTATTATTTTCAGGTACCTGAACCTCTCGTAAGGTTTTATGAAGTGTTATGTCGTAGGCTTTTCAAGAGCATATTATCTTTTTATTATGATTGTTTTCTCCTTATCCTTTTCAAGGATTATTTCATTTGGAACCGATTAGTCTACCATGATTCATGCATGTGTGGAATTTGTCCTTTATGAACACAAAATAGGAGCATTTGCAGCTTAAATATGAGATGCGTTCGGCATTCGACTTGAATTATCTTTTGAATGAGGATATGATGATAATTCCTAACATATTTCTTAGCTGCTTATAATCTCCTTCTTATGTTAGGAAAACTAACATAAATCCTCCTTCTTCTTTGAGGAATCCATCTTTGTGTATCATGGTATATTCATTAATCGTATACCGCACATCAAAATTATTAGATGGAATAGTTGGTTCCCGACCTTGAACCAATTGAGAGGGAATAAATAATCATAATTTATTGGTTTGATGCATACAAGTACTTTTGTATATGATATTTCAAATTTCAAACCAATACATGAAGTTTTCTTCTCATTAGTAATTAATGGTTTAGCTATTTATCGAAGGCATTCAATGTCAAGTCATCATCATCAAGGTGAATTGTCTTGATTATAAAATCTTAAAGTTATGCTCTTAACTCAATTTTATTGAGCAAGCAACTTTATGAATGTCAAACTGTAGGTTGACAATAAATGTACAAGTGATCATCTTATATCGATGCATCTTAATAGATCACATAACTAGTGAACGAGGTCATATTCACCTTTTATACTTTTCAGATTTTGAGGGGTCAAATCCCAACATTAGTTGGTCCAACCAACTTATCATGAGAACAAGCAACATAAACAATTCTTGAAGAATCTTTTATTTATTCAACATATGTCTAATACTCAATATGCACATCTTCATGATGACAAATCGTTTATGTCAATAGATTAAATGATTTGTATTAGTAATTCCAAGTTATCATAACATGTGCAAAAATTCTTTAGTAAACATCAGGTTTACTATTGCATTAATTTCGTATCAATAAACAATAAACTCTTAGTTTATTATGGCATGTGATTTTATCATGCTTGGGTAACTTCTCACATTCATGATTCTTATCATAGCAACTTGGAGATATTCAACCTTTCAATTATTCTACCTCCTTTAGAGGTGGATTATGATATCTTCACAACAAAAAATACGTTCGAGTATATATATAGTCACATTCACCCCAGGGTATATATCTGTATTTATAATAATCAAAATTCTCATTCTCAAATTGAAATATAATCATGCCTTAACCGTATCAAATTATGATAGCTACTACAAAAGCAAATTGAGGCATACATGTGATTTATTGATACCACATTCAATTCAAGGAATTGAGCATATTTTATGATACATATTTCACCAAATACCCATTATTTTGCCCTATCCATCATAATATCATCAATATGGTGCATTGAGATTCAAACTCAACATCGTACCCATATAAAGACATCTTAGGCATAAATCAATGGGACTTGAATCCAACATATTATCATCCTTTTTAATAATATTATTCTTGAGGAATAAATTTAAAACATAAATGATTCCAAACCAATTATTTTTCCTCAAATCCAACCATAATTATATTATTAGTATCAAAAGACGGATAACATAAGGAATCACTAACCTTGAAATTACCTTTAGATTTATAATCTCACCTTGTTTGGCAGAATCTCGTGCTGATAACATGTTATGAAATATGAAATAAGAACAAAAAAATATAAAGGAAGAATAAGAATAAATAGAGAAAGAAGAGAGGAGGTTTCTTTATTTCTCTTAGTGATAAGATATTATATGATTGAGAATACAATGAATAAAACCCTCTATTTATAGGGAAAAATACTCCTAATTTCTGACTAAAAAACAGATACTTCAAATCCTGATAGTTATTAATTAGATCTTATTAGATCTTAATAGATATCCTCTATAATGTAAATACATTTATAATTAATTTGGTTGAGATGCAAAAATATTTTAAGTATAAAACTGATTGCATTTACTATTTTCATTGTGATGAAAATATTAATTTTCATCATAATACCTGGAAAGAAATTTAATATAGTCAAGATCTTGGTGTATATAAATAGTTGTGATACCTCCCTTCTTGCGAGTATCATTTCCCATAAAATTTTTCATTCATAATCTTTTGTTTATACAAAAAATCTAGCGATCTCATAAGGAATGTGATGTTGAATTTGAACAGTTGATGCGATTGTTTCTCGTTTTCAGAATCCTGATTTGGAATTAAGTGAAAGTACTCAAATAGTCGCAGCTCAGGCACGAAATAGAGTAAAAGCGCTCCAAAAAAGACTGGATGAATTAGATCTCAGGGAAGACATTGCAATTGCTAACAAAAATGTGTATGACAAAATGACGGAAACTAGGCAGAAAGGTATGTGGGAGTCAATCAAGCAGCTCAATGCAGAGGAATTGACCAAGTTTGAAGCTTGGTTAAATGTCACTCATTTTAATTTGCAGAATCATTTGAACCTATTGGAAAATGGAGCTTCGTCCTCGTTGGGATTTTAATCTTTTGGGATATGGAGTTTGAAAGAAAATCCAAACCATAGATGGAACATTCTAGGTTATCACTAATAGGCATATTGGTGAAAGTTCTAGAAAAGTTTTTATAATATTGATATGTCATTTGTTTCTTTTTCTCCTTTTTAATTTTACTAGTTTAGGGCACGTGTATTGCACGCCAGTATCTCATTAAAAGAATATATTTAATTTATAACGTAAAATAGTCAATTAACAATTTAGAATGACGTTTTATGCTATTTAAAAATTTAAAAACTATTATAATTATTCTACTTTGAAATAATTTTTCCATATTACATAAAAATCAAGCTTGTCCGAGTTGACTCCAAATCTAATATTATATACAAAGTGTTGATATATCCATGAACCTAGACCAAGTACAATAGTTGTGAACTTTATATCGAGATAATTTCAAAAAAATACCAAGTTGACTATCATTATAAATAATTTTAAGATACAACTACACAAACTCAACTTTACACGAGTCTAAATATTTTGAAAATAACCTCTTTATCTCTGTGAGGTAGGGATAAGATTTGCGTCCACTTTGCTTTCTCCTTTTCTCTACGATAACTTCAATAGTATGAAGTTTTTAGAAAATATTATCTCAATCTCATGAATAAAACTATCAAAAACGTAATATAATGAGATACATATTTGTCAACTAACTGAAGCATCTCTCTTCTGTTCAATCTCTTCTGAAACTTTTGTGGATTCCCTTTTCGTCTCCGTTTTCACTTTTAAAGACCCGTTTGATCATAGATAGTATTCACTATATTCTGGAATATATTTTTACTTTATTTTGGAAACTTATTTGGCCATCAATAAATCAAATACAACTTAAAGTAGTATTTAAAATTTTTGTTTTTGATTTCACTTTTTGTACTTTCTAATTATTTTTTTTGGAAAAAATATATTTTTTTATTTTCATAAAAAACTCCATTTTCATAAAATTTTAAATTTTTAAAAATTTATTTTCACTTCTTATATTGTTTTAAAAATATATTTGAATTATAAATATCAACTTGAAAATACTCTGGCCAAACACAACTCTAATTCTATTTTTAACTTCAAAAATTTTAAATAAAGTGAATATATTTTTGATTTTTATGGTCAAACGCCTACTAAATTTCTCTACATGAATAAAGAATGTCACTTTCTGTATAACTCGCTAGAGTAAGATGTTTCTTATTTTGTTCTTATTTTTATACGCTCATAATACTAAAGCACAATTAACTTAATGTATTTAAATTTTATATCATCGTGTCATTATACTCATAAGTTGCCTCTTTTGAAAGTTTTAATCTGATGACATAATAATACGTGTTGTGATTTTTACTTCATACTTTGAAATTCAATTTGAAATTCTTATAACTTTACACTCTACTCTTTTATTATAAACATACATATGCATGAATTAACATTATTAAAAAATTAGTGTATTTAAATAAACTACGCATAATACATAAACATGCCCTTTAACTTAGCTTCAAATCACATTTATGACTTCTAATTTTGAGTGTGTACAAGTGATACTTAAACTTGTATAAAATTGAACGAGGAGATACACACGTCCTATGTGGCCTACTACACATAGGATGTCACGCAGGACAAGAATTGGCCATGTAGGATGCCACATAGGATGTGTGTGTGTCTACTAATTGTTCGACTTTGTACAAATTTAAGTGTCTACTTGTGCACACCCAAAGTTGGTGATCATAGATGTGATTTGAAGCCACATTAAAGGACATGTTTATGTATTGTGCCAATAAACTATAAAGCTTTTGAAGTCTAGAAATATAATGAAAATTATTGAACATCAAGTGGTTAACACCAATGACAAACATGATTAAATCTAAGATTACATTATATACAACAACAATGTAATAAATAAAAGGTAAATAATTATAGCTACTTTCAAACCTAGAACATTGTTGAGAAGATGTGAAAAAAAAAAAAACATGAAGTAGATCAAAAGTATGTAACTCAAAGATATCTATCTATGAAGAGCTTTGTCGAGTATTGTTATCTTTTTTAAAAAATAATAATTTATTAAAAAATTATGATGAAAGGAAGAAACAACTCAACCAACAATCTCAAATTTATCCATCTCCACTACTTCCCTCCATTTTTTGAGCCAACAGGGGGTGCATCAACAAGTTTGACGGATGAAAGTGGTTCTAGCCATGGACAATATCATACTTCTCAACCTCCACTATTTCCCCCTAATTTTCAGCCGACAACAATGGGTCAAAGTAGTGATTTTCATGTTGGGAGCGCATCAAAATGTTTGGTGGATGAAAGTGGTTCAAGTCATGGACCAATAGAAGGTCATGATGACTGGTCATACTTCTTTCCATGGTTTTATTTTTTTTTATCGTGTTGTTTTTCAAATAATATCCTCTATTTTTATATTGTCGCACATCTATTATTAGTTCATGTTATTTTAATACTAAGTGAATGTTTTGCTATGTTAGTAGAAAGAAATGATTAGTGTTATTCAATCATTCTAGATATATGAATAATATTTGGGGATCTATTTAATCACATTTCAATCGCGTTCTATTTCTTTTTATATTATAAAAGTCAATTTTATTTAGTGTAATGGGTACTCTATTCCAAGTTTAAATGTAAATTAATGAAATATATTTTGTAAACATTAAGTTGTTATATATATGTCATAAACCACTTTTCCCTCCTGTGATCCTTACGGTCATCGGGGTATATATATATATCATCACTGTTTATTTCTTTCTCAAACCTCCTTCTAGAAATGGAAGATTGTATTTATTTTGTAGTTGGATTTTAAGTCATTTGATATCAACCAAATCAAGGGGACAGCGGGGGAGTGGTAAGAATGGACAAAAAGGAGCAGAAATGCTATCACTAGAACTTTGTTCAGCAAGAGATCGAACATTCCTGGATGATTGAAGATAGGTAGGCGCAGTGAATCGGCAATCGGGCAATCCGTCAAACGATATCTGTATAATGAGTACCTCTTCTGAAGCCATACCGCAAATTTCTTGGCTTCTGGTAAAGGGTCGTAATCAGTCCACAAATGACTTCCTTCTTCAAATTAGATCCCTTCCATAGGTATCACCTGGATCATCCGGAAAAAAAAAAAAGATGACCAGGATCATCCAAGTACTAAGGGAGCATCTAAGACGAAGGGGCATGTAGTCAAAAGGTGGAAGAAAACAGAGAATCTTTTTGAGATCTTCTGTGCTAAAAATTTTAACAATTCTAGGAGATATATTAGCTTGATAAATGTAAGGGGAAGAAGAAGGTCAGTCATAATCATCCCAAAACTGAATTTTAACTCTGGTTGGGAGTTCATAATAGAGAAGATGGGTAGATTTATATTTACCCAGAAGGTGGAGGAGAACAGGTTTCAACAGAGACTAGTAGATGAAAATATCCCTTACACAGAAGCCCTCAGAAGTAGCAAATGGATAAATAGGAGTGCTAGTGAAGTTAATGTAGAACTAGCATTGATGGTGGAGAGTCCCATTCACATCGATGACAACACCAGTACAATAACTGGGGTATTGAAAAGGAGTTTGGTGGGTTTCTTTGAATTTTGAGAGATAAAATTTACCCTACTTTGCCAGAAATCCTAAGATGGACAAGCAGGGTCTGGAAAATCAATCATGGATTAAACATTTATGAAATGGTGGAAGGAAGATTTCTTTTTGAATTTGCAAGCAAGAATACAGCAGAAGATGTGATAGCTTGAGATTGGACTCTAAACGAGATTTTTCTCCGTCTAGAATGGTGGAGTCCGACATCAGGCACCGAGGCACCGTGGGACAAGGAGATAGACCTACCACAACTTGGACTCGGATTGTGGGTCTTCCTCTGCTTTTATGGTCGAATATTGTTTTTACGGCCATCGAAAACCTTTGTGGAGGTTGGATTGAAACAGAGGAGGAGACAAAGCTTTAGAACCAACTTAAATGGGCAAAAATTTGTGAGCAATGAGATGGTTCAAAAATCCCTAAGGAGATGTCCTTCAAAAGCATCGAAATGACTTTTATCTTACAGTTGTGGACTGAAATGTCGGCGAGGTTTCACTATGAAGAAGACAAAGGACCCAATCCTTTGGTCCAATAGACATCAATTATTTACCCTAAGGATAATAAGGGGAAATCTGCAATTGACAGACTGAAGTCACGTGCTTCTGATTTTGCTAGTGCAAGTGGATTTCAAATTTTCTCAAAGACACAAGTGAGCCAAATTCTGTCTGAAAATAAAACTGCCGCAATCTCTTAGTGAAAATAGAAGCCCAATTTCATTTAAAGAAAATTCTAGTTCTAGTGAAAAGGAAAAGTGGACACATAAGGAGCATGTAAGTCTTTTTAAAGACTTAAGTGATCTAAAACTGAAAGCTTTCGTTTTCCTTAAGTCATTCAGTGACTGGGAAAACAGAGTACATCAACTTTGACACCTCTAGCACGTTGAAGAAGGTTATTAGAAGGGGAGAATCAAACATGCAAATAGAGGCAGTAGCCGACCTAACTCTAGAGGTTGGAAATAAATTATCCACAAAAGAGAGAGCTGATGATATAGGGGTTTGTGATTCACAAGAAGCAGAAAGGGATCTACCAATTCAACCGATAATCAATGCACAACCTGTGAATATTCAATCATCCAACATCCAAGAAGTAGCAGAAAATGAAGCTTTAAATTGGGTAAACTCCCACATCTTAGAGTTAAGCAACACTTATGGGGTAGCTTTTGTAGGTTTTGAGAAAGAAACACTAGCTCTTTTTATGAGAATTGATGGAAAGCTGCTTTAGATAAAAAGTGCCAAGAGAAGACAACTACAATCCCAAAAATTAGAGGAATTGGGAAGAATGAGTTAAAAAATCTGAAATCAAGCCTGAATGAAGAGGCAGAAGGGGCCAGGAACCGGAGGGAAAATTTATCTTTGACTAATAAATGAAAGTCAAATTAATCACTTGGAATGTGAGGGGGCTCAACTGACGAAGAAACAGAGTAATGATCAATAGTTTATTTCAGAAGTGGAAAGTTGATATCTATTGCTTGCAAGAAATAAAAGTTCATACGGGAGTAGAAGACATAGCCAAGAGCTCTAGTCATGCAGATGGATGAAATGTCGGTATATGGAGGTAGAAGGTAGCAAAGAGGGAATCATGATCATGTGGGATAGTTGGAACTCTGGGGGGACTCACGCCGAGATGGGCCAGCATTTCATAATGCATGAATTTGTCTCAACTCAAAACTCTTTCACCTGGTACTTAACAAGAGTGTATGATCCACACACTATAGAAGAGAAATTAGTTTGTTGGGAAGAGATATCTGCAATTAAAGAAGTGGGTGAGGTACCTTGGGTGTCATGAAGTGATTTCAACACAATCAGAAGCATGGGGGAAAGAAGAACGTGCAATAGAATCACTAATGTAATGACTGATTTTACAAAGTGGATTGAAGAAATAGAACTGCATGATCCACACATGAGTGGAGGAAAATTCACATGGTTTAGGGGAGTTAATCATCCTAGTGCAGCCAGACTCGACGGGTTCTTGTTCTCTATGGAGTGGGAGGAAAGCTTTAGAACATTAGACAAAAGCTGATGCATAGAGCATTATCCGATCACTGTCCAGTCGCTTTAGAATGTGGAGATTAGGAATAGAAAAAATCAAACTTTAAGTTTGAAAATTGGTGGTTAAAAGTGGAGGGGTACAAAGAATTGGTGCAACCATGGTGGAAGGTTGTCTAGACTACAATCTAAATGTTACAATCAGAATTCTCAAAACAAAAGCTGAAACATTAGAGTAGAACCACCTTTAGGGAAATGACCAACAAAAAGAACAGTTTACTAGAGGAACTGGCTAATAATGGAAAGTAGAAACTTATCTGAGGAAGAAATGATGGTAAGAGCTACCATTATGGTTGAATTGGAAGATATGGCTAAAAATGAGGAGGCAAAATGGAGACAGAAATCCAAAGTGTTGTGGTTTTGGTAGAAAATGGGTCAATTGGATATGTTTATGTATCTGTAATGTAAAGTTCTCTCTGATTATAAATGGCAACAATAAAGGTTTCTTTTCGTTTGAGAGGGGGTTGAGGCAGGGGATCCTTTGTCACCTTTACTGTTTGTCTTAACGATGGAGGGGCTCAACCACATGATTAGGAAGACAAGGGCAAATGGTTCATTAAAGGGTTTCCAAGCTCACTTAGAGGGACATAGAGATGATATTTTGTGAAGCTGAAATATCACAGGCAGGTGAGACATGTTAGGGCTATTCTCACTATTTTTTAAGGCATTTCTGGTCTTCCTGTTAATGAGCAAAAGAGATGTCTTTACCCAGTGAGCAAAGTTGATAATATGGATATATTAGCAAGTAATATTGGATGCCACGTAGTTGCACTACCCACAAAGTATCAAGGAATGGCCCTGGGTACAAAAAACAAAGAGATAAAGGTTTGGGGAGAAGTGCTAGAGAGATTTGATAGGATATTGGCAATATGGAAGAGGCAATATGTGTCCTTAAAAGGGAGATTAACATTAGTCAAATCTGTGTTGGATTCCCTTCCTTCGTCTTCGTATATGATGAGCCTATTTCCTATACCGGAGATTATTGAGAAGAGAATAAATTTTCTCAGAAGCCTTTTTTTTTGGAATGGAAATGAGCAGAAAGGTTACAACCTATAAAATAGGAAACTGTAACACTTCACAAGAAGCAGGGGAGATAGTTATTAAGAACCTGAGTCTCCAAAACTGTCGTCTCTTGTAAAAAAGGCTATGGAGGTAGTGTACTGAGGATATTCCTTTATAGAAAAGAATCATCATTGAGAAACATGGACTTCAAAGTCAATAGATCACTGAAGATGCCCAGGGAAATTTTGGTTGTAGTGTTTGAAAGACTATTCGGAGACTGTGGCCCTAGTTTCAAGAAAATATTCAACTCAAGGTGAGTAATGGCTTGAAGATTGAGTTCTGGAATAAACATTGGATAGGTGAAATGAGCTTGAAATCTCTCTTTCCTGATCTATTCCTTCTCAGTCAATATGCTAGGATCACTATAGCTCAGATTTGGAGCACAAAAGGTTGGAATTTCAACTTTAGAAGGGCCCTAAATGATTGGGAGGTTCAAAGAGTTGCGAATTTGCTTATGGTGATAAATGATTTCAATAAAATTACCAATACACCTGACAGACCAGTGTGGAAACTTCACAGCAAGGGTGTTTTCACTGTGAAGTCATGCTATTGGAGGAGGAATGTTGGTCAACTACAGATTAGGACCTAGCCTTGAAAGATGATCTGGAAAGCCATAGTTCCCCTGAAAGTTTCTCATTTTGCGTGGTTAGTTTGCAGAAAAGCTTGTTTGACTCATGAAGTACTACAGAAAAAAGGTAGACAAATTTGTACAAGATGTTTTATGTGTGACTAGGATGCTGAAATAAATAGTCATATGTTTTTACACTGTAAAACAGCTGTAAATCTGTGGAATATGTTCTTGTGTATACTTGAAGTGAGTGGGTGGTTCCCAAAACTACTAAGAGTATGATGGATATTGGAAGAAGAGAATCAGAAGAGGACTGGTGGGAATTGATTCCTGCAAGCATCTGATCGACATTGTGGAAGGAGAGAAATACAAGATGCTTTGAAGATAAAAGCAACAATATTCAAAAGATCAAAACGAACTGCCTTAGTCTTCTATATTTTTGGTGTAAGGAGGATATGGTGGAGGATATATTACCTTTTGTTGATTTTATAGGAAAACTGTAAAGCTCTATAGATTAGTTCCTATGGCTTTCTGCTTTTTGTCCTATGGATGTAAGTGCTCATTTTCATCATTGTTTGGATGATGAAATTTTGTGAATATACAGTT
>NC_061115.1:213837787-213858488 GCF_002878395.1 Capsicum annuum | reverse complement strand
AGATAAGCTCCCACGCAGGGGATAGAAAATACTAATTCCTGAGTGCTTCTTCTATCAGCCTTCGCCTTCTCAAATTTGTCCATTTCTTATATTGGTGACGTCTGTAAACTGTGCCTTAGATGCAACCTCCCTAATCGATCAATTTCTTGCTTAACTTGCTTCAATTCTTCTTACAGAAGTAAGCAAATCAAGCTTTTTCTGACCCCCAAAGGATAATGGATTGAATTAGACAGGCATAAATTTTCTTCAACACATAAATATAGTTCGTCCATAATTGACTTGGGGTCAATAGACGCAGGACAGGTTTTCTAATAGGCCCAATACCCTGCTCGGGTATTGGGTCGTCCTAGGATCATGCCTAAAATAGGGTTTTGGTTTCGTTCTATCCTAGGTGACTAGAGTGGGTTTGAACACTGGTTCTCAAGCGGACAACTTGAGTTTGAAAATATGAACAATGTCAGACAACTCACGTGCTAATAAGCTGTTCGTATTTTCAACACATTTTGGAATTGAACAATAGGGGCCGGGACATCCACAAAACCCCAAAACAGTTTAAATAATACAAGAATATGCCATGAGATGCGATAATTAAACTTTACAGAATCGAAACATATAAACACATAAACAGTTAATCAAAAGACGAAATCAAACATTTGGTTAGAACCTAGTTAATCAGTCCCCAACAGAGTCGCCATTTCTATTTTGCAGAGAAATTTGACTTTTGAAAGTCGCCACTTAATTTTGAAAAAAGGAATTAAGAAACCTTTAGAGAGTTACTTAAAATGATTCAAAACAGGAAAATCATTTAAGTTTCGAAGATTCTGAGTAGGTGGTTCTTATTAACATTTTAGGAAGGTGTTATGCATCTAAAACATCCTCTAACTTGCGGTTATCCTAACTGTTTGAAAATCGTTTTTTGATTAACTTCGAAAAGTGATTGATTTTTTTTTTTTTTGAAAGAAAGCAATTTTGAAAATAGTTTGATTTTTATGCAAAAATAGTTTTTTAGCGACTAAACTAAGGATTAACTAGGTTCGCAAAGCACATAAAAAATAAAAAAAATAAAAACATAAGGAATAGGGGAAAGGGAGGAAACAAAAGATTTAGGCCATTGGCCCAAACCAACAAAACCTGTCCTAGTTTAGTTTTCAGAGCCTTTGGCTTGAGTCTTGCCCCACCTGTATTAAATTTACAACTTTGGCTTTAAAGCCCCCCAAAAAATGAATGAATGAATAATGAAATAAAATAAATAAAGACAACAATAATTAAGTAAAATAACAAATGAGATTTTTGAGTCTCTTAGTCGCTTCAAAGATGGATTTTAACCTATTTCTTCCTCTTTCATCCGCTTCTTTTGTGTCCATATGTAAGGTGATTGTCCTTTTTGGGGCTTCGAAATTGACTCGAGAAGGATGGGCCTTAGTGGCCCATATCGATAATGCAAAAGCGGGAAGATTCCATTTAAGACTCAAATGTATCCACATGCAAAGCAAAGAAAAAGGAAATCAATATATGTGAAATGAAGATAAATACGAAAGCAAATTGAAGGAACTACCACTAATGTTACACTGTATAAGATACAATATTAAAGTAAAACAAATATTGATGCTAAGCAAAATGTAACGAAGTAAATGTACAAAAATTATTTTTGATGCTAAACGAAATACAGAAATAAGTTCAGAAGGACTACTATTAATGTAAAACAAGATACAGGAGACGAATCAACAAATTCAAAATAAGGGAAATTTGAATAAATAAATATAAAAAAAGACGATCCGCTTGTAGGCATGCATACTTTCTGAAATAAGATAATCTTACACCATTTGCAAGCATATTGTGAGTTCACATTTAGCAGATTAATCATTCTTCACCACGCTTTAATTGAATCCATTGGACGAGATGGCAGATTACTATTAACATTTAAACTAGATGCTAAAGGGTCCAGGTGGGGAAACTTTAGCAAGCAAACGTTTAAACAAAAGTATCAAAAGCAGAACATTTAAATAGCAGCTCAAGGGAAGAAGCAATTATTCCAATAATTGAATATTTCACCTCCCGTGGATAATTTATAGCCAAAAGCAGATTAAAGGTCAAGGCAAAGCCCAAAAGGTGAGATGAGTTCCAATGATACCCTTTGGAATCCGAGTGGTAACAAAGACTAAATCAACGTAATGTTGGATGATCCCTTTGCACATTTTCCACTTAGCTACAAAAATCTCAACACAAGAAAATAGACAGCAAGCAAAATCGCGAAAAACTCTAGGGAACTATACTCGAATAAAAAGAAAAAGCTAATTGATGCTATCTGGCATACTTGAATATAATGGCATGAAAAAAAAAAAGAACTCTCTCTATATCATAAGGACAAATAAACAGATTCAATGATAAAGGAAAAACTATCCAAACGAGCAAATATTTGTCGAAGCTCAATCCAGGGGTACAATCAAAATAACACATGGGTTCATGCCATAAACTCCTTGGGTTATTAAGAGTCAAAGCTATTTTACTATATTGACTTTAACGAGTCATAATACGTATCACAGATCTTAGAGGGGAGAAATATAAGGGGCGATGCAGACAATAAATAGAAAAAAAAAAAAAGAACAACAACTAGTAAATAAACCTTCTGTCAATTCCGGATTCAGCATGAACTTGTTTGTGTGCCAAACACAGTCGGTTCTAAATTATAGTATTTAACTACTTATCCCAAGGAACGATCATGGATACAAAAAAGATTTCAACCAAGAAAATTATTCATCTCAACACAGAAAAAGAAGACCTAAGACAATACGGATAGTAATACATGCTTAGCAAACAGAAGAAAGGTTCAAGTAGGGACTCTTGGATGGTGACAACATTGAACCAAATAGCACACGAAAAGAAACCAACATAGCATAAAAGGAAACCAACAACTGATTTATAACGAGATGATATTCAATGACCCCTAAAAAACAACATGAACCGAAACGCAAAGAAGAAGAACACGTCAACATATTCATCATAGAGTCCTATGGCTTATCAAAGCTCCTAACAGCAATCAGTTCCCAGCAAACAACAACATTATTATAACGAAATCTTGAAGAAAGATATGAAGAAGAAGAAAACAACGGCAAAAGTTACAAGCGGAAAGAGGTGTTTACCTCTTTTGGAGCAGTAAAACGGAACTACGAGTTGACGTCAAATTTCACCACCACCGGAGAAGCGTCATAGTTAGATTCAGAACTTCGATTAGGCAGACCAACATTCGGAAACAAAATTTCCACTAAAAAAAAAGATTGAATCTTCGCTCATAAGTTTTTCCCTTCTTTTTTTTTTTCTCAGAAAATGTTTGAACCCACAGTTTTCCAAACCCTAATTTTCCAACTTCTCTTTTCGGACCCTAGAGAAAAATTTCTCCCCAAAATTCAAACCTCGCTAGCTTAGAGAAAATCCCCCCTTCTCCTCTTTCTTTCTCCAAAACAGTGAAGCAATGGGTCCTTATATAGAAGACCGAATTAGGGGTTTTTAGGGATTCCACAAATAGGATATTTTGGAATTTGAAATTCAAATTTCCCCTTTAGCTTGGGGTTTCATCAACAAGGACCCCTATTTTGGATTATCTTCAACTGATTTCCAAGAACGGCCAATAGAAAATGGGGGGAATGGAATAGTCTCCCCCAAACGAATAAAAATTGCCCAAATATGTACCAAATTTGTACCTTCATCTCGAGATTCGCAGATTTGAGCCGTTGGAGGTGACACCTAAGTTGTTTTCTAGAAGCTTCACAGTTCTTCTTCGTTGTAATATCGCGCGAGACGCGTGTGAGAATGATCGGGTCGGGTTGTTTGGATCGTTTGTGAGTTGTTGGGGGTGTTATTGGGTCCTTGGATTTGGGTGGAGAGTTGTTGCTGTTTGTGGTCAAAGGTTGTATGCTGATTGTCATATCAAAAATTGGAAGCTGATACTGTTGTTTTGGCTGAAGGAGAGGAGATATATGGGAAGGGCCGGGTTGGAAGGTTGTTGTTGGGCTGAAATAAAATGATAATACAAAAGAAACTGGGCTGCTGGTGGGCTAAAATTGTTGTTGTGTTAAATTTGGCCGGTTAGGTTGATTATTATTGGGTTGTTGTGTTAGGCTAGGGAAATTGGGGATTAACTTAAACTAACCCTCAATTAAATTATGATATGGATCGGTTAGGCTATTTTGGCTATTTATTAAATAGCCAAAAGAAAGAAACTTCAGGCAATTTAATTTAAAATTTAGCCTAATTAAACTCAATCGACCAATTGTATTGAAATTATGGCCGAAATAATTTCAATTAAGGTCCAAATTTAAATAGATTAACTAAATTCAATTGAAATTAGATACGAATTAATCCTTTGTTCGATCCCGAACTTCTTGATTTAATAAAAACAAACAAGTATTTCTCCAAATAGATTATTTGTAAGAATAAATTGTATTTAAATCAAGATTTAATTATTTAAATTTATTTTCCAAATAATCCTTAATTTAAAGTCCAATTTTGATGAAAATATTCATTAAATAACATCATTTATACAATCTCGTATATGCAAATACGAAAGTATATAATTATCACTTAAATGACAAATTTAGCCCAAATACCTATTTTAAAATGCATTTATTTGAAAAAAATAACTGTTGTGATTTTATTTGAAAATCGAAGAAACTCAAGATTAAACATAGTTGTGGAGGGCAAAAATCAGGTGTCAACAATAATAATTATAATATGCTAGTGGCTATTCTTTTTTTTTTAATTAAAAAAAAAAGGTTAGGTGTTGCTGCTATAGAAATAAATAAATAAATAAATAATAATAAGAGGGTTCGATTCCTGCTAGTGGTTGTTTTTTTTTTTAATTAAAAAAAAGCTAGGTGCTGCTACTATAGAAATAAATAATAATAATAATAATAATAATAACAACAACAACAACAGCAACAATAAAAACGACGTCGTTTTAACACAAAAAGTTAAACTTTAACAGTGCACAATTATGATCTTTAACTATTCAAAACTGCACAAATATGACCTCCCTCCAAGTCAGCCCTTTTAACGATATGGCACCATGTGATTGGATTACCTTTTCACGTAGGCGCGAGTGAAACTCACGCATGGGGGTTGCGAAATCTAAGGTCATATTTGTTCAGATTTTGAATAGTTAAAGGTCATATTTGTGCACTATCAAAGTTTAAGGTCAACGTTATAATTTGATGTCAAGTTTAGGGTCATTTTTATGTGTTATCTCTATAATTTATAATACAGTTTATGTAATTTTTAAATAATATAAATTTACTCTCCTTGTCCAAACTTTTATAGCGTTGATAGTTTATTATATTTTTTAAAAATAATTTAATTTTAATTAATGCGATTTATAATATTTTTCCTGTATTCCAATATAAGCAACACAATACTTAGATGGTAATAATAATTAATTAGCGGTGATGTAATAAATTTATGATTGAAACGATAAAACAGACATGTCTTAATTCTTATAATAGTTAATTAGAAATTATATAGGAAAATTACTATAAAAGTACTTGTGTACAAAAATTAAGTGAGCCTCATATAAGATATCAAGTTAATTTAAAATTAAATATTATTAATTTTTAATACTTAAATAACTTATAATAATTAATTAGGAGTGTTATAGTAAAATTACGGTTGAACAAACTGAAGCAGACATGTCATAAATGTCTATTTTAATTTTTTAATTGAATATTATTAATTTTTCTAATACAAAAATGATATATACTAATTAATTAAGGATAATATAGTAAAATCACGAAGCAGGTGAGTGAAATGACGGCAAGCAAACATGAGGACGGAGTGGAGCCTAAGCAAACTCCACTCCCACTTCTTATATAGGAGAAAGAAGGATATATTGCATAGTACACATAATTACATTGTCCATAATATTTGTACTTTAAATCGATTATAATAAGTCAAATTTATTAGTATTTCATAAAATGTAATAAAGTTGTTGCAATATGAACAATTAGTGAGCCAATAAGAATTAAAAATATGTGCAACATCAACCATTGGTCATTAGGATTTAACAATTCCCTAAATTAGGTATTAAATTTTAAATGTTGAAGCATTTTAAGAACATACTTAATTCTTCCAAAATCAAATTGACCTGGTAAATTCATTACCAAATTTGGATGAAATAATTTAGATCTACTTGAAATCATATTAGTATGTGGTATAAACAAGCTTCCTAGTTAAATTGACTGAATAAATTTATTACCATAATCATACCAAATTATCTAGATTTACTTGAAATATTTATGTGGTATGAACAATTGACCACGTAAATTTATTACCAAATTTAGATGAACTAATTTAGATCTACTTGAAAGCATATTGGTATGTGGTATAAACAAGCTTTCAGAATCAAATTGACTGAATAAATTTATTACCAAATTCATACCAAATTATCTAGATTTACTTGAAATATTAATATGTAGTGTGAACAAGCTTCTCTAAAATCAAAGTGTCTTAATAAATTTATTACCAAATTTTGACCAAATTATTTAAATTTACTTGAAATTATATAAATGTGTGGTATAAACAAGTTTCCAAAATCAAATTGTCTTAATAAATATATTTCCAAATTCTTATAGATTATCTAGATTTACTTGAAACTATATTAATATGTTGTATTAACTAACTTGCCAAATCAAATTGTCTTAATAGATTTATTACTAAATTCGGACCAGATTATCTAGATTTACTTGAAATAATTTTGCTATAAGGTATTAACAAACTTCCATAATCAAATTGTGTCAATAAATTTATTACCGAATTCAAAACAAATCATCTAGATTTATCTCAAATCATTTTACTATATGATAATAACAAGACCCACTATACATCTATAAATATATTTCAATGCTCTTCTTCTGTCTTCACAATTAAGTATTCCCTCATATAGTTTTCTCCCAAAAAAATATTAGCAATTCTCATATATTCATTCTTCTTCTCCTGTGTGTTCCAAATATCACCATGGGTTTAAGTGAAAAAATAGCTAGTTTAATAAAAACGGCAAAATAATTAACAATTTTATACAATATAGTAGTTGTTATTATTATGTGTCAAGGAGAAACCACAACGATTACGTGGCCAAAACAAATTGATGTTCAGAATGCACTCACAAGGTATGTAAGTTATTCTGAGGATGAAAGGTAAAAAAAGTTAGATGAGCACGAAAGGTGCCTTTCAAGAAAATTGAAGGAGAAAAAAAAAGAAGAATTAAAAAAATAGAGCAAAAAAACAAGGAGAAGATAAGGGAAATTAAGTCCAACCAATTATTCATCAAGTTTAGCTCGTGTAAGAGCAGATAACTTTAACAATTCTTTGATTTCTCTATCATCAAGTTCATCATATTTAGACCCTATTATTCGAGATAGGGTCTAAATATGATGAACTTGATGCTAGAGAAATCAAAGAATTGTTAAAGTTATCTGCTCTTACATGAGCTAAACTTGATAAAAGGAAGAAACAACTCAACCAACAATCTCAAATTTCTCCATCTCCACTAATTCCCTCTAATTTTGAGCCAACAGGGGGCGCATCAACAAGTTTGGTGGATGAAAGTGGTTCTAACCGTGGATAATATCATACTTCTCAACCTCCACTACTTCCCCCTAATTTTCAGCCGACAACAGTAGGTCAAAGTAGTGATTTTCAAGTTGGGAGCGCATCAAAAAGTTTGGTGGATGAAAATGGTTCAAGTCATGGACCAATAGAAGGTCATGATGACTGGTCATACTTCTTTCCATAGTTTTACTTTTTTTATCATGTTGTTTTTCAAATAATATCCTTCATTTTTATATTGTCGCACATCGTTTATTAGTTTGTGTTGTTTTAATACTAGGTGAATGTTTTGCTATGTTAGTAGAAAGAAATGACTAGTGTTATTCAGTCATTCTAGATATATGAATAATATTTGGGGATCTATTAAATCACATTTAAATTGTGTTCTATTTCTTTTTATATTATAAAATTCAATTTTATTTAGTATAATGAATACTCTATTCCAAGTTTAAATGTAAATTAATGAAATCTATTTTGTAAGCATTAAGTTGTTATACATTTGTCATAAACCACTTTTCCCTCCGGTGATCCTTACGGTCATCGGAAATCATCACTGTTTTATTTCTTTCTCAAACCCTCTTCCACAAATGGAAGATTGTATTTATTTTGCAGTTGACGTTTAAGTCATTTGATATCAACCGAATCACGAGGATAATAGGGGAGTGGTTTGAATTGACAAAAAGGAGCAGAAATGCTATCACTAGGACTTCCTTCAGCAAGAGATCGATGACCTGAATCATCCAAAAAAAAAAAAAAGATGACTAGGATCATCTAAGTACTAAGGGAGGCATCTAAGACGAAGGGGAATGTGGTCAAAAGGTGGAAGAAAATAGAGAATCTTTTTGAGATCTTCTGTTCTAGAAATTTTAACAAGTCTGGGAGATATATTAGCTTGATAAATGTAAGGGGAAGAAGAAGGTTAGTCATAATCGTCCCAGAACTGAATTTTCACTCTGGTTGGGAGTTCATAGCAGAGAATATGGGTAGATTTATATTTACCCAGAAGGTGGAGGAGAACAGATTTAAACAGAGACTAGTAGACGAAAATATCCCTTACATAGAATCCCTCAGAAGTAGAAAAGGATAAATAGGAGTTCTAGTGAAGTTAATGTAGAGCCAACATTGATAGTGGAGGTCCCATTCACATCGATGACAACACCAGCACAATAAGTGAGGTATTGAGAAGGAGTTTGGTGGGTTTCTTTGAAGTGGGGGATAAAATTTATCCTACTTTGTCAGAAATCCTGAGATGGACAAACAGGGTCTGAAAAATCAATCATGGATTAAACATTTCTGAAATGGGGAAGTAATATTCCTCTTTGAATTTGCGAGCAGGAATACAGCAGAATATGTGTGATAGCTGAAGGCTGGACTCAAAACGAGATTTTTCTCCGGGTAGAATGGTGGAGTCCGACATTAGGCACAGTGGGAAAAGGAGATAAGCCCACCACAACCTGGACTCAGATTGTGGATCTTCCTCTGCATCTTTGGTCAGATACTGTTTTTACGGTCATAGAAAACCTTTGTGGAGGTTGGATTGAAACAGAGGAGGAGAAGAAGCTTTGGAACCATCTTAAATGGGCAAAAATTCATGTGCAAGGAGATGGTTCAGAAATCCCTAAGGACGTGTCCATCAAAAGTGCCAGAATGACTTTTGTTTTACAGTTGTGGACTAATATGCCAGTGAAGTTTCACTATGAAGAAGACAAAGGACCCAATCCTTTGGTCCAGCAGATATCGGTTATTTACCCTAAGGATAATAAGGGGAAATCTGGAGGTGGAAGGTTAGAAGAAGTAGAAAGAGGTTTGGGATGGGGTCGGAGGTGCGGGTGTGAGAAAAAACACACAAAAAAATGAGGTGTGAGGTGGGGGGTTGGGTGGGGTGTAAGAAAAAAAATAGAAGAAAGAGTTGTGGGGTGTGGGTGTGAGGTGCGGGGTGGGGATGAGAGGTGAGGGCGGTGGGCAGCATTGAAGATGATATATATATATATATATATATGAAAATAAAAGTGGGGCCATCTCATTTTTTTAATAAAAGATGCACTTTTTTTCTTTTTTTTTTAAAATCCACGTCAGTATTAGGGGTGATACTAATTCACTTTAAACTTATGAAGAGAGGTAAATAAACATGTGTTAAGTTAAAGTGCAAAAGTAAATTGTGAGGACAAGTTCAGAAGTGAAATAATGACTCTTCTCCATTAATTATGATATGTATATATTGAGTTTGGTGTATACACCTGGAGCAAATAAGTGCTTACCACTTACTATTAAATTGGCTAACCGCTACAGTCCACTATAGAAGTGATAAATCTGTCCACCAAGGTTTATGTATAAGGATGGAAAAAATACATAAAGTAGCATACTTAAGTATTAAATTATAAAAAATAACAACACTTTTATCAAATTATATTTTGTAGCATATGTATTTGTATGTATTTGTATTTTTGTAGCAACAGTTTGAAAAAATATAAAATACATATCGATCATAAGGGCAGTAAAAATCATATGTATTTGTATTTTTGTAGCAACAGTTTGCAAAAATACAAAATATAACTTGCTATATTATGTAATTATGAAACTGTTGTTATGAAACTCATAATTAAGGGGATAAGTATGTTATTTCTGAATTTTGCCCTAAGGGAATTAGGAAGAAATCATCTAGAAGTCTTTTGTCGCTTTTCAGGGATTTGAACATAAAACCTATAATTCTCTAGATACTAAAAAGAGTAAAGAAATTAGCGATGAAATCCATTGCTTGGTCCTGAATAGCTCGAAGCAAACAATACTCTTTGATAATCTTTCATTTGAATAGAATTAGTAGTAACTTTTATGTCTTTAGAAACAGAAGTTATTCATCATCACCCACAAATACTCAATCACACTTTTTAAAAGGAAGTGCTCGTTTTCGGCACAAAAAGAAGTCTTTTTGGTGCGTACCAATCATGGCTCAAATTAAAGAGGTAACGCATATGTGATAGAATTGCAGTGAAAGTATAAGACAAGTCATCAAAGAGTAGTTACTGAAATTTGGTATTCCTAGTTCAACCTCAAACATGTGTTTTCTATGGCTTATTTGACTAGACTCTTTCTATTCCTTATTTTCTGTCAATTCCTCTTCCAGATAATGTATCAGATACTAAACAAGTAACTGAAATCTTAGACGTTCGTGTACACATGACACTGAGTCTTGGAGTTGTATTTTGTTAAACTGCACATTTTAATTCTATTAAAGATTCCTATGGTTTTAAATGTGTTGATGGTTTACTTTCGCTTAGCTTTACTTTTTTCCAATGAAACTGCTTTACTTTCGAAACTGTTTAGCGGTGATTTGGATATCCTACTTTGGGGAGAGTGTAGGTGCCATCATGACTCTTGTGCATTTTTCAGTCGTCTAAATTTGGTGTTAAAGCACGTTTCATCAATTTCATGAGTACAAGAGCATTGCTTCTAAACATCAAGTTACGTTTGTATATGACAGAGAATTGCTTGCTCTCACTTTTGCAGTTACCAAATGGTCACTTTTCTTGTTGCACAACCATTTTATAGCGAGAACTGACCAAAAGGCATTGAAACGCCTGGTTGACCAACCAATTCACACTGATTTCCAGATTGATGGTACATCCAAACTAATGGCTTTTGATTTTAGTATTGAGTACAAAAAAGTCTCTGAGAATAGTGTTGCTGATGCATTGTCAAGAATACCTGATGCTGAATTATTAGCCATCTCATTACTCACATACATGATAAGTTGTAAATGAAGATTAAGGCATCTTGGGAGGTGGATCCTGCACAAGTTATTATTCAGAAAGTACAGACACGACCTTTTAAATCTTACATTTGGTGTGATGAGCAGCTCAAATGGAAATGAAGGTTAGTTATAGGTGATGATCAACAATAGTTGAAGATTGACTTTATTTCCTTGTGGCATAGTACTCCACAAGGTGGATACTCAGGCATGGATGCTACTATATGGAGATGTGAGAAGATTCATCAACCAATGTGTTGTTTGTCAAAGACATATTTATGATGCAGCTGCTTCTCCATGGTATTTGCAATCTCTACCTATTCCACAATCTCTACCTATTCCTGGAGGTGTGTGGACTGATATTTGCTTAGATTTTGGGAGAAAATATAAGAGAAAAATATTATTGAATTGTTGTAACTATATTATTACATTGAGACCCCTATTTATAGACATTACATTCCAATCTTTTCCTAACAGGACACTACATTACAATCCCTTCCCAAGTAAGATTCTATATGTTATTCATATTCCTACTCATATTCTAACACTCTCCCTCAAGCAGGTGCATAGAAGACATATGTACCAAGCTTGTTATGGATGTAACTTATACAAGGATCAGTGAGGGACTTGACGAAGATATCTGCAACAAAACTGATAAGGACTGCTCTGGACGTTTGAAAAATCTCAATTGAAAAGGAAAAAACTAAAAAAATGATCCGAAAAGTAGTAAACATCGCTAGAAAGTCAATGTGTCACTGGAAAATTGTCGGAAACTGGTCAAAATATATGGTTCATCTCGAAAGCAAGAGATAGTAGATCTTGAACAAGATAGTCACCGAAGAACTGCCCGGAACATACTCACACGCCGGATTATTTGATTTGATGGCTGAAAAGTGGTCATCATTTGAGAACAAATTATATGAGTAGGGTCGGAATAATGACACGACCCTACTGAAAAAAGAGAATTATATGGGTAGGTTAAAATGATGGCACGATCCTACTGAGAAATAAAAATTATAGGGGTAGAATAGGAATGATGACACGACCCTACTAAAAAATAAAAATTATATGGGTAAGGTCGAAATGACGATATGACCCTACTAAAAAGAGAATTTATATGGGTAGGGTTGGAATGACGGAACAACCCTACTAAAAAAGGAAACTTATATGGATAGGGTCGGAATGATGACATGACCTTACGCAAATCAGATCTGGGGAGTCACCATAAAGGCGCATGGAACTACACATATCAGATCTAAGGAGTCATCGGAAAGACGCATGGTGCTATGCAACTCAGATATGAGAAAGTAGTCACCAGAAAGATGCATGGTGCTACACAAATTAGATATGAGAAAGTACGGGAAAGAAGTGTGGTGGCCTAACTTTTGCTAACATGATCATTGGCCGGACGAGCGACATATATAGGTTATAGCCGCCCTCCGATAGTGGAAGCTCTTTGATTCTCTACCAAGATCGTAGAGGCTCTACTACCATGTGAGAAAATATAAGAGAAAAATATTTTTGAATTATTGTAACTATATGATTACATTGAGGACCTATTTATAGACATTACATTCTAATCCTTTTCCTAATAGGACACTACATTACAATTCCTTCCCAAGTAGGATGGTAAAGATGTCATCTTGATGGTGGTAGATAGGCTCACCAAATATAATCACTTCTTAAGTCTGCAGCACCCCTACACACCCCAGTCAGTTGCTAAATGTTTCATGGATAACATCTTTAAGCTACATGGATTACTTGTTACCATGACCATGACTAGTGATAGAGATCCAGTCTTCTTAAGTACTTTTTGGCTAGAATTATTCACCTTGCAAGGTGTACAACTTTAGAGATATACTGCATACCACCCTCAGACAGATGGACAATCTGAGGTAGTCAACAGGACCTTAGAACTTACTTGAGATGTTTTTGCCTGACTATCCAAGAGAATGGGCTAATCATTTTTTCTTGGTTGAGTGGTGGTACAATACTACCTATCACACCACTATTAAGTGCACACCTTATGAAGTTCTATATGGTCGAAAAACTCGCATTCATCTACCTTACTTAGTGGCTGAAAGTGTTTTGGAGATGGTAGAAAGAAGCTTGGAGGCTAGAGAGGTTGTTATTCAATTGCTAAAGTTTCATATTATAAGGGTTCAACAAAAAAATGCAAGACATTGTCGACAAGCATAGATCAGATAGATCCTTTGAAGTAGGTGACTGGGTTCATCTAAAATTGCAACCTTACAGACAAGTTTCAGTAGCTTCCAAGCCTTTTAACAAACTTGTTGTTATGCATTATGGCCCCTATATGATTGAAGACAAGATAGGAGTTGTTGCTTATAAGCTTTTAATGCCTAGTGATGTTCTTATTCACCCTGCCTTCCTTTTCGTGTCTCTCAACTAAAGAGGTGCCATGTATTACCTCTGAGTTTCACTCATCCTCTTGTCATACATCTCTCTAGCCCTTATTGCCCTACTCCGAAGATGGTGTTAGATAAGAGATTGGTAAAAACGGGAAACAAGGTTGTACAGCAGGTCCTGGTGCAATGGACTGAAATTGATGCAACACAGGCTACATGGGAATATATTTCAGAGTTACTCTGAGGTTTCCTTACTTTAATCCTTGGGGACAAGGATGTTCTTTAAGGAGGGGTATTGATACAAGTTGAGAAACTGAAGAGGAATTGAAGCACAACTGGAATCAATAAATTAGCTGGAAGTAGTTAAACTATATTAGAATTCAAAAATGTGTTTTTACTGTTGCAGTTATTACTGTAGCTCAAGTCACATAGTTAGTTAATCGGTTAGAGTTAGTTACAGCTGTCAAGTGGGATTATTAGCTATAAAACCAAGCATCACTGGTGTAATCATCCATTCATGAATAATATTTCAAGTTTCTCTCTTCTATATTCTCTCTATAATTTCTTTTTTTTTTAGCTATATTTCTCGAATTAATCCTTGATTTAGCTATCATCTTCTTCGAGCGTAGCTCCTAGATTAACAATTTCCAGTCGCGAATCCCTTTAAGTGCATCACCCACCAGCAATAGACACCATATAACTCTGTCCACTAAAACTCTATAAAGATTCCTAAGGTTTTAAACGTATTGATGGTTTAATTTCGCTTATTTACTATATTTTTGAAACTGTTGAAGGGTGATTTGAATGTCCTACTTTCAGATGCGTATAGGTGTCATCATGACTCTTGTGCTTTTTTTAGTTGTGTGTGAAAGCATGATTTACCAGTCGCATGAGTATAAGAGCGATGTCTAATAGTCTTGCACAATGATACGAAGACATTTGTTTGTACTAATCTTCGAGAGGCTACATAATATTTAGGAAAATTCTGTCTTTGATTTTTTTTTATCATGCGTTTTTTGTTCAGCCTGACTCCTTAATATCATGCATATTTTATAAGAAAATTACTTTTGGAGAGTATCTCCACTTACATCAAGCCTAGTTGTCTCCGGACCTAGAAAATCATTTATTTACAGAGATTGAATGCATCACCTCTTGCCTCCCACCTAGGACCTCGAAATTTATTATCTATTTACTATAGATCAAATATTGCTCATAATATACAAACGTGTTTTTTAATCTGACTTCGCTGATATTTATGTCCATCAACTTTGAATTTGTACTAGCATGCTTTTAAACTACTATAAAGTTGTAACAAGTAGGCAGGTGATCCTTACATGAAAATAGTATGAGATGCACAGGCCTTGCATATCAAATCAAGTGAGATTTGCCATGTAGGAAGAGTATGTCCACTTGATCAACTTTATGATAGTTCAAGTGTGTATTTGTACACACCTAAAGTTGGAGACATAGATGCCAACCGAGGCGAAGTTAAAAAGCACGTTTATGTATTATGTCGTAAATTTATCATCATAACTATAGATGACTGTCGCTCGAATTCTTCAAAAATGTCAATAGGTGTGGTGGATTCTCCAAAGGTAATGTTTTTTTGAAGAATCTGACATGAATGTGGCATCGAAAGTGAAGAATCCGCACAACTTAGATAGATGATCACTATCTACTAGAGCTTAATTAAATTATCACTTCACAGAATCCTAATCTGAGAAAGTACTAATCTACAAAAAGCTTGAATATATTGTCTTCGAAGGCTGACTTAGCAGCAACAACATAGTGTAATCCCACAAGTGAGTTTTTGGGAGGGTGGTGTATGCAAACCTTAGCGCTACCTTAGGAGGTCGTATTTTCAATAGACCCTTGGGTCAAGGAAAAGCATTAAAAAGAAGTTCGAAATAGGAGAAAATCATCAGCACCGCTATATTTAACCAAGAGGAGGTATTGGCAGCATTCAAGTAAACAAGCAACTAAATATAGTTTTTATCTCAACAAGCTGTGTCTGTGGATACACTTCAACGTCCATTCTGAAGTAGCCTATGCAAGGCCAACTGGAGCATTTTCCCAAGCACTCTGAAGCATACTGCTCCATATCAAATAGACCACAGAAATAAGAGAAAATGGCAGCCAAATATACACAATAATGGTTGTTCTGCTGGTGGCAGGCAAATTCGATATAAGAACACAGAAAAGCTTCGGAAGTTGGGATTAAAACACAAACAACATACACAGTGAGTATGGTGTCGCGGGGGTGGGGGCGGGGGTGGCCAGAAAGTTTGGATTAAAAACAAACTTTAATATGTACATAGCTTCTTTTTTTCTTTCCTTTTCTGTAGATCATCAAGAGACCAGAATTAGCTTTTGGAGACAGATGGTGGGGGAGATGCCCCCTTAAGTGAAGCATTCCTTGCCACATTTGAGTATAGCAAAAAGAAGCAGCTGACCCGCAACGAGGCAGGCCCGTCTATCCCAATCGGGCTTTAACAAGAGGGGCGAAGTCTCAACTACCAGACTACTACTCTACCTAACACACTCCACAAGTGGATTAGTTGAGTGACTAGACTGATACCCTAAATGAGAGCAATACCATCAAAAAGAAAGTAGAGCTGTATTGTCTGGTTACGTATCAAATATGATCTATGTTGTGAAACACTATTCGAGTTGAATGGGTAATGCCTGCCAATATTAGAGAAATTATCTCATGCAGGAAACTCATGAGGAAAGGACGAGTACGTAAGAATTGGATATAGGAACTCCAGTGGACTGCTTAGGAAGAGCTGAAGAGGGAAATCAATGATGTTTGATACTAAAACATTTGAGTTCTTTGTAAATTTTTGGAGCACCTCTAAACTCTGTGATAACTATTAGATAGAAGACTGGATGTCTCTTTAGAGAATCAAGCTATTTCAAAATATTTTCCGTATCTTTTGTATGCATTCATAGGCTTATCTTCAATATTTTTCTATACTTTCTCCTGAATACCTCAGTAGACAGCTTTTGAATCAGAATATCCATCTGTTCGTAAGGACAAAACATTAAAAGCGGACTAGGATTGCAGTGTTCCAGATAATACTTTCTACGATATATTTGGCTGTACTAGGATTGCAGTCTTCCAGATATCAATACAACCTCTGTAAAAGCATAATTCTTCGCCAACTTCAAACCCTGTTTTGAACCGTACCTGGTTGCCTTCATCTTTACCAGAATTTAGACCATCTGTATAGCCTTCCGAGTAGACTTCTTTGTAGTGGGTTTGTGAGTGTCCTCTAGATTCAATGATGAGTCAGAAATGTCGTCAACAGTATTTACAGTTAGAGAACTCCTGAATGCATCACCAAGACTGTCAAATGTTGGAATACTCTGTCGGAAACATTGAAGCGTGACTCGTGAGATTTTAGATGTTAAATACTACTTGACAGAAAGTAATGGAATCAAAACTTGGCATGACTTTGCTCAAAACACTTCCATTTATAACACAACCTGATAATCCAATATATTTTGGTTCAATGATCAAAGGCATTACTTTCCATGCACTAGAAAAAGATAAATAGTAAGTAACAACAACAACAACATATCCAGTGTAGTCCACAAGTGGGGTCTGGGAAGGGTATTGTGTATGCAGACCTTACCATTATCTTGGGAGGTAGAGAAGTTGTTTCCAATAAACCCTCGGCTCACGTAAAAGCATTACAACACGGTTCGAAATAGGAGCAAAACAACAGCACCTCTATATATTTAACCAAGAGAAGAGGTTTCGGCAGCATTCAAGGGAAAATATTCACCAGGCGTCCAAACAAGCAACTAAAGATGCTTTCTTTCTCAACAAGCTCTATGTGTGGATACACTTCAATGTCAATTCTAAAGCAACCTATGCAAGGCCAAGAATGGAGCATTTTCTCAAGCACGCTGAAGCATACTGCTCCATATCAAATAGACCACAGAAATAAGTGAAAATGGCAGCCAAATATTACTATATCGGCTGTTTTGTTGGTGTTGTGTAAATTCAATATAAGAATACAGAAAGCTTTGGAAGTTCGGAGTAAAACACAACAACATAATAAAAGAAAACAGCTTCATTAAATAGAAAATGACAACCTATTCAACTTTTTGAATACTAGTACTTGTTAAAATAGAAGACTTCTGGTGATAAAACAAACTAAAAAGTCATGATAATCATATTATGAACTTTATTTATGGACTTAATTAGAAGTTAAAAGGAAAATTATAACTTAGTAGCTATTATGAATTATGTCCTTAAAATAGCATCTATTTATGGCACTTGAAAGTCACATTTGATAACTAAAATGGACTTCAATGATGTTAACTGAGCATTGCTAAAGGACTTTTTACACTCCACGAGTGGATTAGTTGAATTACTAGACTGATACTCTAAACGAGACCAATGCTACCAATGTAATGAATAGTTGCCCGTATAATCCTTTCAGATGACTTTCCTGAAGCTTATGTAAGTTAAAGTAAATACGATACTAGGAGTAAATTGATTACAATGCTCAAGGCTCAGTAGTTTTGAACGACATGTCTGCATCACTTATCTCTTAACTAGGACTGGCTGAACTTTCCCACTGTTCCCTAAATGTTTATTACTTTCAACTTTTTTCTATACTTTCTCTTTAATGCCTCAATATACAGCTTTTTAAAAAGTGTATCTATCTGTTCATAAGGACAAAACGTCAAAAGAGGACAAGCATGGACAGAGAGATGCAACAGACAAACTCGGTCAATTCCTATTTGTCTAACTATTGCTCGATCAGTCTATGATGTGCACGTGTTATTGTACTGATATTAGTCTTGCTGAATCTTTTTTATGTAGATCCTAGTGCTAGCAGGCCTTGTTGATATTCTGTGCGAGGCAAATTGCTTTTGGAGCTTTGGTGAGCTAGTTGGCGTTTTAAGTGTTGTCGGACTCCCTCTATCTTTACTTTCTTGTCTTAACTGTTTCAGATTGTGTTATAGTTTTCAAGACGTTTTTTAGTTAGCTAGATATTCTTGTAAGGGTGAAACTAGATTTTGGGCGTACTTGGTTAAATTCTACACTTAGTTTCTCTATTTATGAATTGAATTGAGACTTTATTTCTAAAGTTTTTACTTCGTCCACACTCTTCTTATTTATGTTGATTTGAGTGAGGATTGACTTACCTACCGGTGAGCTAGAGTAGGTGTCACCATGACCTCGAAATTTGAGTCATGACCATTTAAGCTTAATTTAAACATGGGATATTAGCAAAATAAATGACCTTATTTTGGATCCAGTTCACATATTTTTGCAGTCCTCTTGCAATATAAAGAGGGGTTTATATTAATAAGAAGGATATATTGCATAGTACACATAATGACATTGTCCATAATATTTGTACTTTAAATTGATTATAATAAGTCAAATTTATTAATATTTCATAAAATGTAATAAAGTTGTTGCAATGTGAACAATTAGTGAGCCAACAAGAACAAGAATATATGCAACATCAACCATTGGTCATTAGGATTTAACAACCCCCTAAATTAGGTATTAAATTTTATTTTATTTTAATAACCGTGGTGTCCGAGCCAGCTTGCACGCACCTTGATCAATTCAACGGGATCCCTGCTACCTCCCGCCAGCAACAGGTACCCGATAACTCTGTCCACCAATGCTAGAACAGATACAGATGGGAAGAAACCACCTAGTGTATGTCTCCGCTGGGAATTGAACCTGAGACCTCATGATGCTCAATCCACTTCATTGAACCACTAGGCCACATACCAAATTTTAAATGTTGAAGCATTTTAAGAACATACCTAATTCTTCCAAATCAAATTGAACTGATAAATTTATTACCAAATTTGGATGAAATAATTTAGATCTACTTGAAATCATATTAGTAAGTGGTATAAACAAGCTTCCACAATCAAATTGACTGAATAAATTTATTACCAAATTATCTAGATTTACTTGAAATATTAATATGTGGTATGAACAAGCTTCCAAAATAAAAGTGTCTTAATGATCTATTTACTAAATTCTGACCAAAATATATAAATTTACTTCAAACTATATTAATGTGGTATGAACAAGCTTCCAAAATCAAATTGTCTGAATAAATCTATTACCAAATTATCTAGATTTACTTGAAACGATATTAATATGTTGTATTAACTAACTTTCCAAATCAAATTGTCTTAAGAGATCTTTTACTAAATTCAGAGCAGATTATCTAGATTTACTTGAAATCATTGTACTATATGGTATTAATAAGCTTCCAAAATCAAATTGTGTTGATAAATTTATTACCAAATTCAAAACAAATAATTTAGATTTATCTAAAATCATTTTGCTATATGCTAATAACAAGACCCACTATGCATCTATAAATATATTTCAATGCTCCTCTTCTGTCTTCACAATTAAGTATTCGCTAATATATTTTGCTCCCCAAGAATTTTATGTTTTTTGATAACTGTGGTGCCCGGACTAGCTAGCGCGCACCTCGACTAAATCCACGGGATACCTGCCACCTCCCACCAGAAACAGGTACCAGGTAACTCTGTCCACCAAGGCTAGAACAGATGAGAAGAAAACACCTAGTGTTCGTCTCTGATGGGAATTGAACCTGAGACCTCATGGTGCTCATCCCAACCTCATTGAACCGCTAGGCCACACCCTTATGAGCGCATTCTGAACATCAATTTATTTTGGACACACAATCGGAATGGTTTCTCCCGGACACATAATAATAAGAGCAACTACTAAGTTGCATAAAATTGATAATTCTTTTGCCTTTTTTAGTAGTTGAATCTAACCATTTGCTATCTCTTGTCCAGTTAGTTTAAGGTGGTTAGTTTGTGGCATTTTGGCTGGTCCTCATATTGCTCCAAGTCACAGAGGAAGTTCTGGCCAACAAGGATACCGAGTTAGTTGTCACTAATCAGATAGGGAGTTCGGGGAATGAGAATGTAAGAGATAATGAAGAGATTCGGAAATTAAGGC
>NC_061115.1:213831647-213837687 GCF_002878395.1 Capsicum annuum | reverse complement strand
TGGGCTAATGGGTTGCCGCCTCTTCCAGTTCCCACTGATAATCTGGAATATCTTTCTAGCTTTCCTCCCGTGTCACATGCACAATTTCCCATTTTTATTGATATGCCACAACATGCATCAGGATCGACTCCGGGGCAACAATATCCAACCACTTCCAAGGTTCATTTCCTCACTCCCCAATCCAAGACTACCATATACTCGGCTCCAGCTGCTGTTCATGCTTTTGCGGTGCCACCCCCACTTGAAGCTCCTACTTTTGATGTTCATCCACAAGTTGTGCCTCCCTACTCTACAAGAGAGCCTGCATTGAATATTTTTAGTGATCAGCATTATGCTCTCGAGCCCACATTTAAGTCGACTGGTCCTTATGACTGCCCTCAACCGCCTGCATTTCCTCCTAACACTGAGAAGCCTGTTATGACAGAAGAATAAGAGGAAATAGCCCGAAAATTGAGAAGTTTGGAACTAACTATGAAAATCTTGCAAGGACTTGGGGGGTACAAAAGTGTCTTATATAAAGATCTGTGCATGTTTCCAGGTGTACATCTTCCTCTTGATTTTAAAATGCCGAAGTTTGAGGAGTATGATGGACATGGTGATCCTGTAGCACATTTGAGACGCTATTGCAACCAGCTAAGGGGCGCTAGAGGGAAGGAAGAACTACTCATGGCTTATTTCGGGGAGAGTCTTTCAGGCCTAGCTTCGGAATGGTTTGTTGATCAAGACATTGACAAGTGGATTAGTTGGGATGACCTAGCTAATGGATTTGTGCAACAATTTCAATACAATGTGGAGTTGATACCTGACGAAAAATCCCTAACTGGTATAAAAAAGAAGAATACTAAGAGTTTCAGGAAGTATGCGATCAGATGGCGCGAACAAGCTGCTAGAGTAAAACCGCCAATGAAAGAAAGCAAGATAGTAGAGGTGTTTATTCAAGCGCAAGATGAAACATATTATCAACACTTGTTACCTATATTAGGCAATCCATTTATTGAGGTCCTCAAAATGGGGGAGACGATAGAGGATGAAATTAAGACTGGTCGCATTGTGAGTTTTGCAACATTGAAAGCGACTACTCAAGCAATTCAAAAAGGTTCGGGAAGTGTTGGAGGAAAGAAGAATGAGGAAGATGCATCTACTATTATAGTTAGACAACAGGCACGGGCAAGAGAACCATACCATCGTTACCCACGATCTCAAACCCAAGTTTATGGCCAAGTTCCACAGAATCCTTCCCAAAATCCATTATATTTCATTCCCCCATCTCCATATCAAGTGTATAATGCGCAACCATATGTTCAACCCCCGTCTTACCCACACTGGCGCGCGCCAACTCTGCCGAGTTATCCTCCAACTCCACATACATACCGAAGCCCTTCTAGGCCTGGTTTTCAATTTAAGCCAAATAATGAAATGAGACAGAAGTCGAGGGATAGCTTCACACCCATTGGAGAGTCATATGCAAGTTTATTCCAGAGATTGGTATAGTAGGGCATGATCACTCCTCTCCTTGGGTATACCCCTGACCCACATTCAAGAAGTTTTGATCCTAATGTACGATGTACATATCATTCCAATGTTCAGGGTCACAGTATTGAAGATTGTCGTGCTTTGAAAAGAGAAATTGAAAAGATGATTCAAGATAAATTAATCATGGTGCAGAACATTGACAGTGAGGAAAGCTCTAGTCATGCTGATATGCAAACCAGTGGTTAAGATGTCAGGCTGAACAATTGAGAAGTCACCTCTCTCCTTAGTAGGAAGGGATTTGGTAGCTTGTTTTGTTTTATTTTCTGTTCTCCAAATTATTTCAGGGTTGTAGTTCGGGATCTGTCTTGTTTTGTCCCTTTGTTGTTTATGTTCAAACCCTTCTATCTTTTGTTTTGACTAAATGAAGTGTCTCATTTTTCTTTGTGTTTTAAATATGTGTTGTTTGTTTGTTTTCTTTACATAGTATATTTTGTGTTAACTCTAGTGATATGACATGCTAGTGAAATTTTCAGCCAGATCTTAAAATCCAGTTTAAGCACGAACATTGAATCAGAGGGTTAAAGTTAGAAAAAGAGAGCATATGAGAAAATAGATAGAGTGCTGAGACATTTGGTGACAAGTTAAGGCAATTATTTTGAGAATAACAAGAACAACTTGGTCATCGATCGAAAGGCAAGTCCCAATTAGGTCAAATAGTGGACGTGTGATCGCTATATCAATAGAAACAAGATAAGCAGCTCCACGAAAGCATGAGTCATTTGATGTGAGGAATGTACAACAAAGGTGGAGTTTACAGAAGAAGTAGTAACGCACAGACTCAATCTGCTTAAAAAGATGTAGCAAATGATCTTCATCTCTCACTTCCAATTGCATGTTATGTACTTGCATTCTCAAGGATTGATATGATGAAGGCATTTCATTCTGTTATCCAAACATTGTGTCATCCTTTGTTTACCCCATTTGAGCCTTAGTGTTATTTTCTTTCATACCCCTCTTTTGGAATCAAGATAGAGTAAGCAAAATTCAAAGAATAGTGTCGAGTAAAAAGATAAAGTCAAAAAGTTACAAAAAAGAGACAAAAATGTTTCCAAAAAAGAGTGTCAAGAAAAATAGAGTTAGAAAAAAAGAATCGCAAAGTGAAAAGAGCGAATAAAAGAAAAATCAGATCAAAGCAAAAGGACAAGCTGCCAGAACTACGCATGACCTGATTCTCCTCTCTCGGGGGTGAGCTACGTAGGCTGCCCTACTAAGGGCTCGGTCCAACCAAATAAATAATTTAGAATCATCCGGTCAAAAGAAACTGGGGCATGAGTTAATCTCATTTGTTTGAGTCAATTCCAAAAGTTGTAAGTTCTAACCCACTTTTAGTGTCGTTTGGGACTCATGCTATCCTTTCTTTCTAACCCTATCCAAAAGCCAAGTTACAACCAAAGAAAGACCTTCAGATCAATCTTTGAGAATGTTAAGGCTAAGCATGCAATAGATATGATGATGCATTTTGGAAACTACTTATCTTCCTCAACAAAAGGAATCAAGAGAGAAATAAAATATGAGAGAGTCTTATTAGTGAAAACCCGCATAGGCACCGTAAGGCGATAGTAAGTTGACAGAGATAAAAATGAGAGTCTTATTGGTGAAAACCCTCGCGGGCACCGTGAGACGATTGTGAGTTGGGAGAAATGAGAATAAGAGTCTCATTAGTAAAAACCCTCACGGACATCATAAGACGATGGTGAGCTGAGATAAAAATAAGAGAGGTTTGTTGGCGAAAATCCTTCAAGGTGCCACTAGCCGAATGAGGTCTCCGAATGTAATTGGCCCAAGGAAGCAACTCAGTTTCAAGGCCATTAACCCAACAACAACTGGTGGAAGGTGTGGATGGAAAGATTAGGCAGATTAATCCAAAATGCATGGCATAATCATTAGAGTTAACAGTCATTTTTAGATAAATTTTTCGTCTCTTTGTTTCAAATGGGGACATTCATTGTCTTTTCTTTCTTCTTTATATTTTTATTTTTATTTTTCTTGGGTCAGTTGTCCAAATAAAAATCACTGTCATTTTTTTTCTTGTCTTTGAGACAAGACCTTGTCAAAACAAGTGAGGAAATATTTCAAAACTGCTACCAGCTTCTCCAATTGCACAAAGCAAGACAAAAGTCAACACATAAAAGAGACATGATTGTTAGCCGAAATAAGGAATACAAATTTTGTCAACAAACAAGTCTGGGAATTCATGAAAATACCAAGGTTCAAAGGGTTTATTTGAGGAGCATGGCAAAGCAGAGATACTGTGTTTGTTTCAGAGTCACTCTTAATAATCTGAGTTTGGGTCAATGATGCAGAATGTCAACGACCTATGTTAATGGTTGGAAGCAAGGTTAAATGTGACGGGGGAAAAAGCGATTGCCGTGAAAGCTAAGCCACAAACCAACCACCATGTTTTTAAACTAACAAGTTTTCTTTGTATGAAATAGGAACACATGCTACCTTCGAATCAAGGATTTCAAAGCCTAAACATCAAGGGCCGTAATATTCTCATTTCTACAAATGCAAGAGGCAATGTTGCTGCACATATTTGGTATTCAAACCCATGGTAAATCAAGAGGCATTTGTACGGAGACGCACTTCCTATTTTTGGTAATTCTAGCAACATTTGTAAAGAGACGCACTTCCTTGTTTGAGTAATTCCAGCAATATTTGTAAGGAAACGCACTTCCTTATTTGGTAAATCCAGCAATATTTGTGAGGAAACACACTTTCTTGTTTGGTAATTCAACCGGTATTTGTAAGGTGATGCACTTCCTTGTGTGGGAAATTCAAGCAACATTTGTAAAGAGATGCACTTCCTTGTTTGATAATTCAAGCAACATTTGTAAGGAAACGCACTTCCTTGTTTGGTAATTCGATTGGCATTTGTAAGGAGACGCACTTCCTTGTTCGGGTAATTCCAGCAACATTTGTAAGGAGACGCACTTCCTTGTTTGGGTAATTCCAGCAACATTTGTAAGGGGACGCACTTCCTTGTTTGGACAATTCAAGCAACATTTGTAAGGAGACAGACTTCCTTATTTTGGTAATTCAAGCGTTATCATAAGGAGACGCACTTCCAAAGGAGACACACTTCCTTATTTGGTAATTCGATCAGTATTTGTAAGGAGAAGGAGACACACTTCCTTATTTGGTAATTCGATCGGCATTTGTAAGGAGACGCACTTCCTTGTTCAGGTAATTCCAGCAACATTTGTAAGGAGACGCACTTCCTTGTGTGGGAAATTCAAGCAACATTTGAAGGAGATGCACTTCCTTGTTTGATAATTTAAGCAACATTTGTAAGGAGATGCACTTCCTTGTTTGGTAATTCGATTGGCATTTGTAAGGAGACGCACTTCCTTGTTCAGGTAATTCCAGCAATATTTATAAGGAGACGCACTTCCTTGTTTGGGTAATTCCAGCAACATTTGTAAGGGAACGCACTTCCTTGTTTGAACAATTCAAGCAACATTTATAAGGAGACACACTTCCTTATTTTGGTAATTCAAGCGCTATCATAAGGAGACACACTTTCTTGTTTTGGTAATTCACGCAACATTGGAGACGCACTTCCTTGCTTGGGCAATTCAAGCAACATTTGTAAGGAGATGCACTTCCTTATTTGGTTAATTCAAGAAACATTTGTGAGAAGACGCACTTCCTTGTTTGAGTAATTCAAGCGGCATTGGTAAGGAGATACACTTCCTTGGTTTGGTAATTCAAGCGGCATTGGTAAGGACATGCACTTCCTTGTTTTGATAATTCAAGCAACATTAGTAAAGAGATACATTTCTTTGATTGGCTAATTCGAACTTTTCTTTTGGGTAATGCACTTCCTAGCAGTCCCCTTGATTTCTAGAAAATGCACTTTCTAGTCAAGTTATTGCACTTAATCCTTTGGAGACGCACTTTCTTGCTAGTTTTCATTTGTTAGGTGACACACTGTTTAACTAAAACTTGTATCTCTAGAAGACGCACTTTCTAGTTAGAATCCCTCACTTTAATTCTTAGGAGACGCACTTCCTAAGCTTGGTTATTCAATTTTAATCTCAAGAGATGCATTTCTTGGTCAGAGTCTTGATTCATCATTACAACATGCAAGTAGGTATGATGTGACTTTCCCAAAGGTCTTCTGATAATAAACTGGGGCAAAAATTTAATTCTTTTTTTTGAACTTTACTTTTCTGACAAACGAAATTTCTGTTTATAATAATTCTTATTTGGGATAATTTTCTTTTAGTTTTGATATGATTTCAGGCGCCCGCCTGAAGAACAGGGTGAATAAATGAAAAGTCAAGAAACAAGCGGAAGAAGTTGAAAACAAAGCAACAAGGTGAAAAGATGAAAGTTAACGGATTGAAAAATAGCAAGTCAGGAGCCCGCCTGAAGAACAGGGTGAAGAAATTGAAAGTTAAGCAATGAGGTGAAGCATTGGAAAATCAAGAAACAAGTTGAAGAAATTGCAAGTCAGGAGCCCGCCTGAAGAATAGGGTGATGAAACTTAAGTCAGGAGTCC
>NC_061115.1:213830730-213831547 GCF_002878395.1 Capsicum annuum | reverse complement strand
TGAAGAAGTTGAAAACAAAGCAACAAGGTGTAAAGATGAAAGTTAACGGATTGAAAAATAGCAAGTCAGGAGCCCGCCTGAAGAACAGGGTGAAGAAATTGAAAGTTAAGCAATGAGGTGAAGCATTGGAAAATCAAGAAACAAGTTGAAGAAATTGCAAGTCAGGAGCCCGCCTGAAGAATAGGGTGATGAAACTTAAGTCAGGAGTCCAACAGAAGCTGTATGGATAGGTTTTTTTCTAATTTCATTTATGTTTTAACTTACAATTTTCATTTGTGATGTAATGACAGAGTCGTGGACCAGAGGCTCGACGGGACCTCACTCGACACTCCAACTCGGTCGTCCTTTTTCCTTTTGTTTCTTCCCTGTGAATAATGGTCGGGTCAAAATTATGTCTCGTTAACTACTTCTTTGTATGAAAACACTTTGTGTTTACCTGCAAGGAGGGGCATGATGTAGACACATAATTTTGTCCCTCCCCGAAAGCATTCTTACCATTTTACCCTCGTCTTAGTGTGTACCCTCACCCGTGTGATAACCCCTTCACAAAAAGACAAAAATAACAATTCCTAACTAATTTTATCTTATTCTAACAACCCCTCCCTATTAAAAATGACACATCACCATCACCACCCTAACTACCCATGTGATCCCCCCTCCTTTTTCTTGTCCA
Organism: Capsicum annuum; assembly: GCF_002878395.1. Classification (NCBI taxonomy): domain Eukaryota; kingdom Viridiplantae; phylum Streptophyta; class Magnoliopsida; order Solanales; family Solanaceae; genus Capsicum; species Capsicum annuum. Next base: position 213,830,874 of record NC_061115.1, on the reverse strand, counting down.
CAAAGAAAGAATATATGGGGGACCCACCAAAATTCCTACATCATAACAAATCCATACCCATTATAAAAGAAAAATTCTAAGAGGGAAAAAGGAGGCTCATTCTTTGATCATCATCTTCTCCACAATAACAACAATCACAAAATA
>NC_061115.1:213826393-213830630 GCF_002878395.1 Capsicum annuum | reverse complement strand
TTAAAATGACACATCACCATCACCACCCTAACTACCCATGTGATCCCCCCTCCTTTTTCTTGTCCACAAAGAAAGAATATATGGGGGACCCACCAAAATTCCTACATCATAACAAATCCATACCCATTATAAAAGAAAAATTCTAAGAGGGAAAAAGGAGGCTCATTCTTTGATCATCATCTTCTCCACAATAACAACAATCACAAAATAATCTTCCTTACAAGAAACAACAACAAAAAAAAGGCACCGGTGAACAGTAATTGGTGAACAGTAAAGGCGTGAAAAGTGACGGTGAACGGGTCATTATTTGTCGAGTTGGATTGTTGGTGTTAAGATTTGGCTCGAGGTTTTCGGGTGCGGACTCTCTTTATTCGAATAACATTGAGTTTGAAAGCTTCAAATTTAAGGTCCAATTCTTTCTTCTCTTTCATTTAATTCTTATGTGATTGTGATTGCGTGTGATTCGATGTCGTGGTTTGTTTGTTGATATGAACTGTTGGTGACATTTGGGTGTGTGATGTGCTAAGCATGATTGGTGAATTTTCGTTATTCTCGATTAGTGGATTGTGTATTGAAATGGGTTAATCACGTGGTTGAGAATGAATTAGGGTGGGGATTAAAAATGGAGGAAAATGAATATTGATTAATTTTGATGTATTGATAATGTTGAACATGATATAATTGTGATACGTTGAACTTGGTAGGCAAACGTAGGCCGGGTAGGCAAATTTAGGAATAACGATTTGTTCGAGTGTTTGAATATGTGCGTGAATGGTACTTTCTACTTTATTGCACGAAAAGTTTAAATTGTACTCATTTGGCCGGGGAATGCCCCGAAGGATTTGTATTGATTTATCCGGGGAATGCCCCGAAGTAGCATGTACGCAAAGGAGGCTCGTGATCAAGGCCCAGAACGTCGGGTGGAGTTTAGTTTAGGATTAGTTTAGAATAGAATAGGTTTTATATTTCAGCACCTCTTTTATTTTGGATTGTATAATTTGGACTGAACATTATTTTAGTTTGTTTTGAATTTTGTGTGATTTGTTTGTTTGCTTGTTTTGTTTGTTTATGTGGTTTGTACATTTGTAATGTTAAATTAGCCGATACGCTCCATCAAGCGACCGTGGTCGAACCACGGGATCGAGGGATGCCTAACACCTTCCCCTCGGTCAATAGAATTCCTTAGCCGGAATCTCTATTCGCGGATCAGTTTTTAGAGTCAAACCGTTTCAAAAAGGATTTTCCAAAGGTGACTTGGCACACCGGATTATGCCAAGTGGCGACTTTGAATAAGAAAAAATAATGTAAATAATCCTTTTTTTTCGAAACAATTTTTTTTCATTTTTGTCACCTTAATAATAAAACCCTTTCGAACTTAAAATACATATCTTTTTTTGGTCAAAAAGGGGTGTGACACTTCTCAACTTCCATTACTTCCCCATAATTTTGAGCCAATAGTAGTAGGTCAAAGTAGTGATTTTCATGTTGGGAGCGCATCAAAAAGTTTGGTGGATGAAGGTGGTTCTAGCTGTGGACCAATAAAAGGTCATGATGACTGGTCATACTTCTTTCCATAGTCTTTTTTTTTTAATCATGTTGTTTTTCAAATAATATCCTCTATTTTTATATTGTCGCACATCGTTTATTTGTTCATGTTGTTTTAATACTAAATGAATGTTTTGCTATGTCAGTAGAAAGAAATGTACTAGTGTCATTCAGTCATTCTAGATATATGAATAATATTTGTGAATCTATTAAATCACATTTCAATCGCGTTCTATTTCTTTTTATATTAAAAAATTCAATTTTGTTTCGTATAATGAGTACTTTAATCCAAGTTTAAATGTAAATTAATGAAATATATTTTGTAAACATTAAGTTGTTATATATGTCATAAACCACTTTTCCCTCCGGTGATCCTTACGATCATCGGAAATCATCACTGTTTTATTTTTTTCTCAAACCTTGTTCTAGAAATGGAAGATTGTATTTATTTTACAGTTGGCTTTAAGTCGTTTGACATCAACCGAATTGCGGGGACAGCAGGGGAGTGGTATGAATGGACAAAAAGCAGCAGAAATGCTATCACTAGGACTTCCTTCAGCAAAAGATCGATGACTTGGATCATCCCAAAAAAAAAAGATGATCTAGATCATCCAAGAACTAAGGGAGGCATCTAAGACGATCTGGCTCATCCAAGTACTAAGGGAGGCATCTAAGACGAAAGGGAATGGGGTCAAAAGGTGGAAGAAAACAAAGAATCTTTTGGAGATCTTCTGAGCTAGAAAGTTTAAATTTCAACAAGTATGGGAGATATATTAGCTTGACAAATGTAAGGGGAAGAAGAAGGTCAGTCATAATTATCCCAGAACTAAATTTTAACTCTGGTTGGGAGTTCATAGCAGAGAAGATGGGTAGATTTCAGAAGGTGGAGGAGAACAGGTTTAAACAGAGACTAGTAGACGAAAATATCCCCTTACACAGAAGCCCTCAGAAGTAGAAAATGGATAAATAGGAGTGCTAGTGAAGTTAATGTAGAACCAACATTGATGGTGAAGGGTCCCATTCACATCGATGACAACACCAGCACAATAACTGAGGTATTGAAAAGGAGTTTGGTGGGTTTCTTTGAATTTTGAGAGATGAAATTTACCCTACATTTGTCAAAAATCCGGAGATGGACAAGCAAGGTCTGGAAAATCAATCATGGATTAAACATTTATCGAATGAGGGAAGTAAGATTCCCCTTTGAATTTGCGAGCAGGAATACAGCAGAAGATGTGATAGCTGGAGATTGGACTCGAAACGAGATTTTTCTCCAGCTAGAATGGTGGAGTCCGACATCAGGCACAGTGGAAGAGAGATGGGCCCACTCCAACCTGGACTCGGTTTGTGGGTCTTCCTCTGCATCTCTGGTCGGATACTGTTTTTACGGCCATCGAAAACCTTTGTGGAGGTTGGATTGAAACAGAAGAGGAGACGAAGCTTCGGAAACATCTTAATAGGAAAAAATTCATGTGCAAGGAGATGGTTCGAGAATCCCTAAGGAGGTGTCCATAAAAAGTTCCAAAAAGACTTTTATCTTACAGTTGTGGACTGAAATGTCGATGAGGTTCCACTACGAAGAAGATAGAGGACCCGTTACCTATTATTCCGGGCTATGGCTTGGCTTGCCTACTTATGGGTTAAGCTAGACGCCATCACGACTTGAGAAATCGAGTCATGATAGGATGCCCCCATTTGAAGGTATGAGATATTGGATATGAATGGATTGGTGCTCTCTTAGCTAGGAAGTTGTGAAAAACACATTCTAGGGTAATAGGTTAGTAGGTAGTAGCAAATTGTCTTGTTATTCATCCATAATAGTAGTTTCTTGTCCCTAAGGATAATAAGGGGGAATTTGCAATTGACAGACTGAAGTCACGTTCTTCTAATTTTGTCAGTGCAAGTGGATTTCAAAATTTCTCAAAGACACAAGTGGGTCGGTTCTGGCTGAAAATAAAACTGGCCCAATCTCTTATGAAACTAGAAGCCCAATTTTATTTAAAGAAAATTCTAGTGAAAAGGAAAAGTGGACACGTGAGCATGTGAGTCCTTTTAAAGACTTCTGATTTCCCCAAGTCATTCAGCGACTGGGAAAACAGAGTACACCAACTTTGATACCTCCCGCACGTCGGAGAAGGTTATATTCAAACATGCAAACAGAGGCAGTAGCTGACCTAACTCTAGAGATCGGAAATAAATTATCCACAAAAGAGAGAGTTGATGATATAGGGGTTTGTGATTTACAAGAAGCAGAAAGGGATCTACAAATTCAAGGGGTAATCGACGCAAAACCTGTGAATATTCAATCACCCAACATCCAAGAAGGGTAAACTCCCACATCTTAGAGTTGAGCAACACCTACGGGGTAGCTTTTGTAGGTTTTGAGAAAGAAACACAAGCTCTTCTTAAGAGAATTGATGAAAGGAAAGTTGCTTTAGATAAAAAGTGTCAAGAGAAAACAACAACCCCAAAAAGTAGAGGAAGGGGAAAGAATGAGTCAAAAAATCTGAAATCGAGCCTGAATGAAGAGGTAGAAGGGGTCAGGAATGGGGGAAAATTTATCTTCGACTTAAAATGAAGTCAAAATAATCACTTGGAATGTGAGGGAGCTCAATTGAAGAAGCAGCAGAGTAATGATCAAAAGTTTATTTCAGAAGTGGAAGGCTGACATCTATTGCTTGCAAGAAAGAAA
>NC_061115.1:213811265-213826293 GCF_002878395.1 Capsicum annuum | reverse complement strand
ATAAAGCTGAAAAGTCATGACTTATCATAATATTGATTAATTTAATTCAGTCGTAACTTTTTACAGTAATCAAGAATGTAATTAATAAATTGAGGTGAATAGTTGTGCCTTTAAATCTGCTTTATTAATTTATATAATTAAAAAGTCAAAAAATTTGGATGTCATGAAGATAATATATTTTTTTTAAAAAAAATAAATATATTATATGTTGCAACAGATATATTATCTTATGTAACAGGTTATCTATTTGTTGCAACGGATGATATATCTGTTGTAACAAATGATTTATCTGATGCAATGGATATATTATCTGTTGTCCAACTCGGTGTAAAAAAAACGATTCTTGGAAAGAACTAATTATTAATAATAATAAAGCTGAAAAGTCATGACTTATCATAATATTGATTAATTTAATTAAGTCATAACTTTTTACTATAATCAAGGATGTCATTAATAAATGTAGGTGAACAGTTGGGCCTTTAAATCTGCTTTATTAATTTATATAATTAAAAAGTCAAAAAATTTGGATGTCATAAAGATAATTTATTTTTTTTAAAAAATATATATATTATCTGATGCAACAGGTTATCTATTTGTTGCAAATCATGATATATCTGTTGTAACAGATGATTTATCTGATGCAACAGATATATTATCTATTGTCTAAAATAGTGTAAAAAAACGGTTCCTCAAAAGAACTAATTATTAATAATAAAAAAGCCGAAAAGTCATGACTTATCATAATATTTATTAATTTAATTAAGTCATAACTTTTTACAGTAATCAAGAATGTCATTAATAAATGGAGGTGAACAGTTGCGATTTTTTGCCTAACTTGTTCAAGTTCAATCCTCTATAAATAGGTCCCTCCTTACTCAATCTTTCGTTCTACTAGACACTATTTATTTCTCGCTCTTGTTACACCTTCAACTACTTTCTCTTCAAGGACTTGATAGCTTTTTCCTGTCTCTGGTAAGTTTTTTTCTTGAATTTTGTGTAAATATACGTTGTATTACATTACATTCTAATTCTTTCTTTTATTTACTTTTGTGTTTACGTGTGTGTTTTGTCAACTTATACGTTTTTTAGATATGGCTGATCCTGTGTGGGATGTCGCTATTTTACGAGACGTCATGAGGGAACTGCAGAAGGAGGTTCATGACCTGCACTGGGAGTTGGCCGCCGTCAGAGTAAGGATGCTGTGGGAGATCCGCAGGCTCCGGAGGGCGCTGCTGCTGCCCTTTGAAGATTGGCCGGCTGGCCATACATATAATAATGATGTTAATAATGATGATAATAATAATTAAGCTTCTTTTTTTTCTGTTATCTATGTATTTTTTTTTGTTTGTTTTATAAAAAATTATGTTTGATGCATGACTTTTTATTTCTTATTTAATTTTCATGCTTTCTATTTCTATTTCTTAATGAATGACATGTCTACAATTAAGGAATAATTTGACTCCAGTATCAATAGCAAGAACATATGAGTTATCTGTTAGTTAAGTTTTTGTGTGTGACTGGAGCTGTATCTGAATTTTATTATTCGAAACATATTAGTAATCTGATGAAACAGATTATTTATCTATTGAAACAGATTACTAATCTGGTGCAACAGAATACCCATCTATTCCATTCATGTTGGCGTGCAAACTATTGTTGAAAAAATAACACACTAGCAGTTACCCAGATTCAACTAAAAAGCATAATCTGACTTACCAAAGTCTCCTCTCAAGTAAATTCCAAAGTTGAAAGTGATTTATGAAACAAAATTTGACATAAGAATTTGGTCAAAGAGCAGTAGTTGGGGTAACAACAACAACAACAATGGTCAACAAGAAGAATATAAAGATGATAATGAAGTATAAGATGACGATAATGAATCAGAAGATAATGAATAAAGCAACAACAACAATGAACAACAAATATCGCGAAGAGAGAGAAATTAACAACGGATGAGGAGAGAGAAAAAGACGTCTTTTTTTCCTTTGTTTCCCATTATATATTAACTAACATTTGGATCAAAGTGTAAATTTAAAAATTTGTGGGTTATTTTCAAACTTTCCCAACTTTCTTAATCCATAATAAAGTAATCGTCACCTCCACCTAATAATTAAGACTTGTGTCACCTACACCTCATTTTAAAACTCTTTTGTCTCCTGTGGCCCAAACTCCCAAAAAAGTACCACAATAACATCAAGATTGTTGATGAACTTTATGGATTTTTTCTTTTCAAGATAACTCCTTTTATAAAAGTATATTTATAATTGAAAAAATTACTTTAAGTCTCCTATATAGTTTGTATTACATATATATCATTTATATTATATTAGGATACTACTAAATTTTATCAAAATAAAGAAAGAATTTTACCAAAAATTGATTATATTGCATATATACTATTTGTACGAAGTGTATTATAGTATTACCATACTTCTGAATTTGTCAAAAATAAGGAACTTTGCAACAATGAGGAAACGACACTTTTGAGAGTAACAACCAACATGGAAAAATTAAATAATTATTTTTCTATCTATTTTAGGAGCCTAATTTATATTACAAAAATAATAATAATATAGTAATTACAAAAATTGGAGAAAAGACAATTTTGTCTAATGCAGAGGTTTTTAATGAATGGTAAAAAATTCAAATCACTTTTTTAAAGGTCTTCACACTTTTAAAATATTATAGATAGATTCTGATAAGATTAGGGGTCTGATTATATGTTAAACCTTTTATTTAACATACATAATTGAGTACAATACTACTTAAATCAACTTTGACTCACAACTAGTACAAATTAATTATACACCTTATAATAATCTTCTTAATTAAGCTTAAAGAAGGCCATTATAGGATTATATACAACTTCTTTAGCATTTGTACCAAAACCAAAGTCAGCATGTATATAATCCTCTCTATATTGCACAACAAGTTTGTCTGGATCATGATCTTGCAATTTATTTAACAAAGTCTTCACATCATTAACATCAGAAAGATAATCTTCCCCTCCATAGACTAAAAAAGTAGGGATATCATTTGGGATATTTGACATTATATATTGTGGAGGATTTGGTTGACCATAGTGCTTGTTGTTTTCTTTATCACTTCCATGGTCAAATTTTTCTATGGTTCTTTTTCTTGTCACTATCCAAAAAAATCAATTAATCAATACCGTTGCATTTAATGGCAAAGTCATAAGTTTTGCTAAGAATATTCAAGATTTAGTATTGTAAATATATAAAAGAGATAAGTATTCAGTACCTTCGAACTATGTCCAAAATTACTAGGAGACACTCCAATTTCACAGGGATCTTATTACTCACCTCAATTGAATTTTAACGTATTTTTCCACCCTTTAATGCTGATGTTGCACCTTTATTATATAAAATGAGGCTCACATCAAAGGTGGCACGTCAGCTAAAAAAATTGATCAAAGGTGTCACATCAGCTAAAAAGATTGATAAAAATACACTAAAATTTAGTTCAGGGATAATAGGATCCTCATGAAGTTGGAATGTGTCATAACAAATTTGATCATATTTCAGAGAGGTACTAGATGTTTTACTCTATATAAAAAGTAAACATTTTTTTACGTATGCAGTATAATGCATTGACGGAAAGTGTTCAGCTGACTTCCTTTCATCTTACATTGTTCCGCCATTGATTGCATGCAGCTTCACTTCAAAGACACATATGAAAAAAAATTGCTCATAAATTTTCATGGTTTAATTTTACATAAGCTTCCTGAACTATGAGTGAATTCCTCATAAAATACAAATTTTCAAAAAGTTACAATTTTACGTAGGGTTATAATATCTCACTCCCCACGTAAGGGATATGTCACTCTTTAAATTCCACGTCATAGAAAAAGAGAAAAGTTTCACAAAATAATACTTTTCATCTTATTTTTAATAAGTATTGGTTTTCATAAAAATAAATTACATAGTAAAAATTTCATTATTTATTTATGAGGTGGAATTTACAGAGTGACAAGGCGGACACATGGCATAACCTGGCGTCAGAAGTCAATTTTGACCTTCCGGTCATTTGAAGATTAGAGAAACTCACACATGATCGAGTTACTTTAATTCGATTAAAGCAAAACTCTCCTACTTCATTGTTATTCTAGTAAATTTAGTGATCATACGTTAAATTAACCCAAAATTTTAACCTTTTATGTGTATTCATCTACATTGAAATAGCAAACTTACTTTGGGCTATATGGACCATGTTTTTTGTTGCAGTTGCCTGTGGCTCATTGAAATAGCAAAAAACACTAGGAAAGGGTAAAGTTGACTAATTTTGAATAATTCAGGAATATTTTTAGCCTCTTTTCTCCTTCTTTCATAGTTATTTATCTCACAACAAAAATATATTTCATGTTTTATAAATTCATTTGGAATTTGTACTTTTGAATGAGTTATATACAGAGAGGCTGTTGTCAAACTTTTGGAAAAAATATGCCAAGATCAAGGCAGCAATTGCAATAACTGGATGAATTCTTTTACTGGTATGTCAATTTTACACCAACTCATTCATTTGCAGAGGTGGATCCAGGATTCGGAAGCTCCGGGTGCCACCTTATTTTAAACAATAACGTATACTCCGATGATATTTTAGGATAGTGGAGTCAATATTACAAGAATAAACTATAATTATATATATCAACAAATGTTGGTATTACATGAAGGTTTGCCTAATTGGTATTGTCAAGTGCTTTGTAAGAAGAGGTCAAGGGTTCCTTCTTCATAGCCACAATATGTTTTTTTTTAAGAGAAAACCGACAATATAGTGCTAAAAATCATTTTAAAAAACTAAAAATACAGTGTTGAGCAAGGATCAAACCCACATTGCTGGAGTAAAACCCAACCATTTCGACCACTTGCACCACCAATTCCTTCGATATTGTGGGTGCCAAGCGTAATATTTATACATTAACTGATACATATACACATAAATATACAAAGTTTCAACCGAGAAGTGCGGGTGCCATAGCACCCCAAACCTTCTACATAGATCCGCCTCTGTTCATTTGGTCGGTCGGCTAAAAATAATTACGTTCGCTAGTCAAATATACAAAAAGTATACATTATTTTGGAATCAAAAATATATATTTTATGTATATCATACATTAATATAAAAAATATACATTTGCTGACTATGCCATTTATGTTGACCAGCAAGCTAAAAATAATTACATTCGCTAGTCAATTACACAAAAAGCATTAACTATTTTGTATCAAAAGCATATATCATACATAATATAAAAATATATATACCTTTGGTGACCTTGCTATTTATGCTGACAGATCAGTTAAAATAACTACATTCACTAGTCAAATCGACGACAAATATATACTGTTTTGTATCAAACATATATATTTTACGTATATCGTACAATAATATACAAAACGCTACACATTTGTTGGCTATTATAGTAATGTCAATTTCTCATTTTCTTTTTGTAATATGTACTATTATTTGTGATGGTAGGTCCAAGTTGTTGTGTGAACTCTTCAAGAACTGATCTTTTTCTTAAGCATGAGCCACAGGCAACAGCAACAAAAAACATGGTCCATATAGCCCAAAGTAAGTTTGCTAATTTAATGTAGATGAATACACATAAAAAGGTTAAAATTTCGGATTAATTTAATGTATGGTCACTAAACTTTATTAAAATAATAATGAAGTAAGAACGTTTTGCTTTTATCGAATTAAAGAATTGAACCATGTATGAATTTCTCTAATCTGCAAATGATCGGAAGATCAAAATTGACTTCTGACGCCAGGTTATGTCATGTGTCCGCCTTGTTACTCCTTAAATTCCACCTCATAAGAACCATTGGTAAGTTTTTTTTCTTTTGTAATTTTTTTAAACCTTCTTGTTCTCCATCCATCAGCTCCACCTTCCAACATCACCATCATCATCCGCCAAACTACCACCAGTAATTTTTGAATTAAAAAAACATATATAGAAGAAAAAAATCACATACTAATTTTGAAAATTAAAAATCACACCTTAAATCCTTCTCTTAAATCCTCTATTTTTTCATAATTTTTACACCACAATTGAATTCAATATCACCACCAAGCTTACCTTCACTCAATTTAAATATTCATCACCAAAAATCATTGTGTCATCATTGATTTCATCATTTTTAACTTGACCCAATATCAAATTTTGAGAAGAAAACTGTATAATCTAAAATTTAAAAATAAATTTAAACCTGCAAATAGAAAGAATAAGAAGTTAATGAAATTCAAAAGAAAAAAATTGAAAAAATCGGGGTGGGGTGGAATTATTTCAGCACAAAAAGAAGAATGGAGAAGAACGGGAAGGTAAGGAGGGGGAAGCGGAGATGAGATGGTGGTGGACATTGGAGAAGAGAAACGAAGGGTGGAGAAGCGGGCAGGGGGTGAGAGATGGGTGGGTGGGCTAGAGAAGATAATTGAGGGGTGGGGGCGTGGGGAGGGGGGGCTTGAGAAGACAGATGGAGATTGGTGGGATTAAATTTATAATTTTTTTTATAATTATTTGAGTTAAAAAATGCGAAGTGTCAATATTTGATCAGTAATTTTTTATTTTAATTAAAAATAGTTATTTAACAATTAATTTGGAGAGAAATGTCAAATGTCATTATATTACTGGTCACTTTACACGTCATTGGCACGTATAATACACGCACATAGTCTATGTTTGCTAATTGTGTAATAAAGAGTGTCAAAATAACACATTGAAATGCTAGTTGAGGTGCCTAAAATAAACAATGTCCACTTTAGGTACCAAAGTGAAAGTTCGTGCCAAGTTGTGGTATTTGTCGATGGGTTTGGCCTAATATATATAAAGGGCATATAGACCCCCATTACATTATTATTAGACTTAAGTCATCGATAGGACCCTAAACTTGTTCTGAAATTTCACTAAAACTCCTCAACTCAGACCTGTACCTATCAGACCCCTAATCTACCCAAAATTTGACTCACCCAGGTCTTTTTTGCCCATATGACACGTTGCGTGTTATTCACTCACCGTAAGAGCGTGAACATCAAAAATCATCTAATTTGACACTTTGTGGAGAAAAAAAGTTCTTTTCTTCTTCCTTACTTCTGTTATTAGGCATTTTGTGGAGAAAAGAAGAATTCTTTCTTCTTCCTTGCCAGTAAGCCATTAGAGTCCTTATCATACCACCGGTAAGCCACCATTGCCGCTATACACCTTCTTCTTTCCCTCTTCTATCACCATTGTTACTTTTTTTTTTTGCCTCATTGTCTTTTCTTTCATAATTGATATAGATGAGAGAATCAAGAGGATCCAAATTAATCCTATCGAATTTTATAATATCATTTTTGATAAACATATGAATTTAAATTTTAATTTGATTAATGATGTTTGTTCAGAGATGGCCAAAAATGAAGACGAACAGATTTAAGTGACGAAAATATGCTTTCCTCTTGCAAATTTAATTGATTGATTCAAAAATCTTTTTACTTTTACAAAGTTTAAAAAGAAATAAAATAATAGTTAAAGCACTATTTTTTGAACAAAAAAGTGCAGAAATTAAGAGGAGCATGAAGAAGAGATGACCAATTTCGTTATCTAGGTGCTATCTTTGTTGTGTATAAAGAAGAAAAAAAGGGGAAGAAGGTGGTGGCCGGCGGCTTTGTGTTATCTGGATGCTATTTTTGTTGTGTATAATGAAAAAAAAGGGCGAAGGAAGTGGTGGTCGGCGGCTTTGTGCTCCAGCGGGCTTTGTGTATAAAGAAGAAAGGTTGAAAATTAGTTACAAATGATTTTTTTTTTTAATTTAAATATAATTTCCTTTTTTAAAAAAAATTATGTAATACATTTTAAATTATTTTTTTGAACTCACATGACACATGTCAACATTTTATTCGTCAAATTCCCATGTCAGCACGAGTATATTGCACACGTTTTATACTTTTTGTTGATTGTCAAAAAAATGCTAAAATGGTCCAAATTCACAGGGATTGAAGTATTCAATAGGTATAGTTAAGGGGTCCAAGTAAAATTTCGAAACAAGTTTAAGAGGTGGTAGATGACTAAGGCCTTATTATTAAGTTGAGTAAATACATAATTACCCCACTGTTGTTGGCCGAAATTTTCAAAAAGACACCTAAACTTTGAATTCGACCCATTACCCCACGATTCTTACTTAATCCGTTGCAAACACACCATTTTTCGCTGAATCTCAGTCACAACAAAGAGAGTGAACACACGCACCAATCAGATGCTGCCACGTATCAAATACGTTGAATTTATACTTTTTAAATAAAATTTTACTTTTTATTTAAATTAACATCCCACCCCACCTCACCCCCTCTTCTCCCACCCCCCATCCAACAACTCCCCCAGCAGCTCTCCTCCACTCCCCACCCCCATTCAGCACCCCCACCCCCTTCCAACACCCTCACCCCATCAGCATCTCCCCCAAACACCCCAAATCCCCCCCCCCCATTCCGTCACCATTTTCTCTCCCCATCCATTTTTTTTCAAATCAATTCAAAAAATAGTTTTATGATTGAATTAAGAGTTTTATGATTGAATTGAGTTTCAAAGATAGTTAAATGATATGATTTAACTGAAAAACTGAGCTTTAATGATATGATTTTAAAAAAACTAAACTTTGGAGGAGCTTTAATGGTGACATTGTGTTGAACAGCTTTAATAGTATTGAAGAAGATATTATGTTGAAGAAGAAATGGTGGGTAGTTAAATGATATGATTTAGTTGTAAAATGGAGCTTTAATGAATGATTTAAGAAAAAAAAACTGCAATGGAAGCTTTAATGGTGAATTGAGTTGAAGAAGAAAGAGTGGATGGTTGGGGGGAGAAGGCCGAGAGGGGATAGGGATAATTTTAAAAAATAAATAAATATTATTTTAAAAAATATAAATTATATATTAAATTATTTTACACATGACAGCTTTTAATTGGTCAAAACAGTCAAATTCAAGCCCTTTCACGTGCCTGTGGCGTGTGTATACACTCAGAGGATCAAAATGGTGTGTTTGCAACGAAATAAAGAAGAATCATGGGTAATAGGTCAAAGTTAATGTTTAGGTGTCTTTTTGTAAATCTCGAACAAGATCAGGATAATTATGTATTTACTCTATTAAGTTTTACATCCATGCAATGGGATAAAGTCCCTGCATGCATTATTATTATTATACCTTACATAGAGTAGATCTAGACATAACATGACGAGATCATGCATCGGCTGCCAGTCCAAATTTATCATCCAGTTTGAACAGAACGGGCATTATTGGGTCCTCTGAGAGAACAATCAAACGACGATATCCATTTTGCAGGACGATGCCAATGTATTTGCAATCAACAACGCGTTCGAGACAGAACACTAGCTGATAGTTACCACCTAAAAGCCAAATTTGGAACCAGCTGCTCAGATCAAGTCGATCTCCCAACTTTGCACCTGTGCTTATGGTCTGTGGAAGTGGTGGCAAATGTGATCCAATGTTGTCAACCTTCCACACAGGTTCAAACACAAAGGAGAATCAAAATAGAAATGGATGTTTAGCCGAGAGGCCACCGAAATATTTTGATGTGTACTAAGAGGGTCAGGTATAAAATAAACCAGGATACCAAGGTCTGTAACAGGGTGAGCTTGTACTATTGATGTAGGACAAGTAGTGTTTTGTTGATCACCAATATTGGCAAGACGTATGCCTCCGCCATCCATAGTATAGTGAGTCGGAAGTATCCGGTACCTATTGCCTGACTTGACGGGTTTGCCCTTAGTATCGAGTACATCTATCAATCGTTGGTTGTTGGGAGTGTCAGTGGTGGTGGCGCAAGTTGCCAAGGGAAGGAATATTAAGAGTAATATGGTCTTCATCTTTGGACTTTAGGGATGTTAATTTGTTTTGATGATTTGTATATCCCTTATTCTTGCTAAACTCTTATATTTATAGATAGATAGACAAGATTAATTGTTTTGCTCTAATTTATGTGAACCTAATATGCATTAACCATCAAGTGCATATCGAACTAATTAATTATGTTTATGTTATCCACCTACCAAATTAAATAAAAGGGAATTTTTTAAACGTGTCATTTTTGTTGGCAAAGGATGTAAATGTGATCAATGTTATCTAGAGGTGGATCTATGTGAATGGGTGGGGGCCACCTTTATGTGGGGACAACATAAGTTTAAAACGAAAATTTACATAAATAAATTGTTGTTCCGAGTACAAAATTTGTACGTTTTCTATACAAACTTCAAACCAAGTTTTCAAGAATTACAATGAAGTTCGACATTTTCAAAACACAAGTTCAAATGAATAATCAAATAAAGTGTTTATCAACTATTAAGAAATAAAGATGAAGCAGAAATTTGTAGAATCAAGTCCACCAAATGCACGGTGTGTCCTTAAGGAATTTGTTCTCCTCAAGTATCCGAAGTTATGGAATCTTTTCTCTCGGGATAAAATGATTCTCTTTCTGAAAATAGCGGTACCTTAAATTTTCAGAATCTTCGAACGCACTCAAAAGTTTGATGATCGCAAGAGAGTTTTATTTTGCTATTATCTTAATAAGGACCCTTCTTTGTTGTGTATAAAGAAGAAAAAAGGGGAAGGAGGTGGTGGCCGGTGACTTTGTGCTTCGACGGGTTTTGTGTATAAAGAAGAAAGGCTGAAAAATGAGTTACAAATGGTTTTTTCTTTTTTTAATTCAAATATAATTTTCTTATTTTTAAAAATATTATGTAATACATTTTAAATTAATTTTTTAAACTCACATGACACATGTCAATATTTTATTCGTCAAATTGCCACATCAACACAAGTATATTGCACACGTTTTGTACTTTTAGTTATGATTGTCAAAAAAATGTTCAAATAGTACAAATTCACAAGAATTAAAGTATTCAATAGATATAGTTTAAGAGTTCAAGTAAAATTTTGAAACAAGTATAAGAGGTGGTTGATTACTGAGGCCTTATTATTAAGTTTTACATCCATGCAATGGGACAAAGTCACTACATGCATTATTATTATTATTATACATTACATAGAGTAGTAGATGTAGGCATAACATGACGAGATCATGCTTCTGCTGTCATTCCAATTCTATCATCCAGTTTGAAACGAAAGGGCATTGGGTTCTCTGAGAGAACCAAACGATGATATCCACTTTGGGGGACTACGCCAATGCTTTGGCAATAACTAGTGCCTTGGAGACAGAACACTAGCTGATAGTTACCACGTTCGTCAGGCCAAATTTGGAACCAATTGCTCAAATCGTTGGGATTTCCCAACTCTGCACCTGTGCTTATGGTGTTTGGAAGTGGTGGCCATATGGTGAACATCAGAGGCGGACCCACGTGGTGTCTCGAGGGTGCACGTGCATCTGGTAATTGTTTTAAAAAATTGTATATATACATATATATATTCTACTAAAATGTTAATATATTTAACTGTGCACCCTTAATAATAAAACGTGTGTGGGTGCACTGGTTTGGAACTCAAATGAAATGCCACCAGCGACACTACAATTTACAAATTAATAGTACCCGAACAAAGAGAAAAGAACAATTTTCCATTTGATGCTAATAGGTACACATTTCTTCCTTTCATTTTTTTTTAATTATTTTATTCAAGTTTGGGTAATGTTAATTGTTTTTAATATTTACTTGTTGCTTGAAAGTTAGTATGTAAAATATATTTATTTCTTTTTTCTTGCTTCTATTTAAGTTCATGGAATTTGATTAAAAATAAATAAATAATTATTTTTACTTATATTCTTGATGAATTTTTTATTTTGGAGGAATTTGTTATTGATTCTTGTGAATTGAAATGGATAGATATTATTCTCCTCAACCAAGTTTTAGTTTTAAAGACAATTTTCATCGTCTTAGCAAAAGCAAAAAAGGGTAAGAAAAAGCTTCAAGGTCCATTACATTTAAGTACAAAGTACAAATAAAGTGTGAGATTTAACAAAAAAAGGCATAAAGGAGAAAAAATATAAACATATGTCTAGTTCAAGACTAATAATATAAGCATGAATAACAAATATATGAACAAAGAAATTAATTTTTTTTTATTAAGTGAAATATCAATTGTTTAGTGTTCGTATCTCCAGAAAAGTCTCATTGACAAGGGAAAGTATATATTATAAATTAGAACCTGAACTGCACATTAAACTTATTCAGAACTTATGGGCGCCTTTGACAATATTGGTGCACTCCCAAACTTCAAATCCCGGAATCGCCTCAAGGGCGGATCTATTCACAAGGTTGGGGGTGCCACGGTACCCGCACTTCTCGATTGAAACTCTGCATATTTATGTGTATATGTATCAGTTAATGTATGAATATTACTTTTGGCACCCGCAATATCAAAGGAATTGGTGGTGCAAGTGGTAGAAATGGTTGACTTTTACTCTAGCAATGTGGGTTCGATCTCCGCTCAACATTGTTTTTTCAGTTTTTTAGAATGATTTTTAGCACTATATGTCTATTTTCTCTTAAAAAACATATTGTGGCTATGAAGAATGGAACTCTTGACCTCTTCTTACAAATCACTTGACAATACCAACTAGGCAAGCCTTCATGTGTAATATTAGTATTTGTTGACATATATAGTTATAGTTTATTCCTTAAATATTGACTCCACTATCCTGAAAATAGCATACGGAGTATACATTATTGTTCAAAATAAGGTGGCACCCGGAGCTTCCGAATCCTGGATCCGGCTGCATAACATAATCATCATGCTTCTGCTGCCATTCCAATTCTATCATCCAGTTTGAACACAAACAACTTTGGGTTCTCTGAGAGAACCAAACGATTATATTCATTTTCGGGGATGAGGTCAATGTCTTGGCAATAATTAGTGCTTTCGAGACAGAACGCTAGCTTATAGTTGTCACTGTCGTGAGGCCAAATTTGGAACCTAGTGCTCACATCGTTGGGATTCCTCAACTGTGCACCTGTGCTTATGGTGTGCGGAAGGGGTGGAAATGCTGATGCAAGGTTGTCAACCTTCCACACAGTTAGGTTAGAACACAAATTCGGATAATCAAAATAGAAATGGATGTTTATCGGAGTGGACTCTACAATCTTTTGATGTTTTGGATTCTTAGGTATAAAATAAACTGCGATACCATCGTCTGTAGGAAGGTGAGATTGTACTATTGATGTAGGACACATAGTGGTTTGTTGTAGATCACTACCAAGATTAGCAACACGTATGCCTCCACCGTCCATAGCGGTGTAGGCCGGAGTTATCCAGTACCTATTGCTTTTGTTGAGGGGATTACCATTAGTATCGAGTACATCTATCAATACTTGGTTGTTGGGAGTTTCCAAGGCTGACAAGGGAAGGAATATTATTTCAAGGAAAAGAAAGAGTAATATGGTCTTCATCTTTAGGGATGTTAATTTGTTTTGATGATTTGTGTACCCATATTGCTAACCTCTTCTATTTGCAGACAAGATTAATTGTTATGCTCTAATTTATGTGAACCATCCACATTTAATTTGTTTTTTTTACTAAATGATGATATATATGTTATTTCCTTCTACAGGTACGCAGAATCTGTATATGTAGAACGATAACTTCAACTAGTTCAAGTTTAAAACAAGAACTCAATGAAGTACAAAAAATACCCTCAACACAAGATCAAAGTGATCTTTCTTAGAGATGTATTTTATTTTCAAAAATCAAGATGAAACAGAAATGAATAAGGCCAAGTCGTCCGAATTCACGGAGTTTCCTTAAGGAAACAATTCCCCTCACTGTACCCGAGTTTATGAAATTTTTTCTCCCAGGATAAAATGGCCTTCAATCCAAATATAGCGGTATCTCAAATATTTGGACTCATCAAATGCACTCAACAGTTTAAATGATCATACAAAATTTTTGAAGACAAGAAGAGTATTTTTTATTCAGAAATTTCGTATCAAAACCTGTGGATGAAAGCAAGTTTATATAGCCATAACATGCCTCTTCTGAAAAGAGGCAATGGTTCACTCCAAAGGTTACACCTTTGCTGTAAGTTCATGTCTGTTCATCAAAGATTGCATCTTTTCCTGAACAGTCATCTCATTTCATGAATCAGTGTTTCACTTCATTGAAGCATTATATCCTTCTGAAGCATCATTTCAAACCATTGCAACCTTCTGTAGCCTCAGTTCATAACAATGTATCATTTCTGAAGCACCAATTCAAAAATAATGCATTAGTTCACTTGAAACAGTGAAACTATCGAAACACTGCAGAAAAATTTTACAGCATTTTTCCTTGGCATTCTTCGAAATTCAAATAAAGATTGTCCAAAAGATAGATCTCATCGATCATTATCCAAATCCAAATCTGAAGCCGAGCCGAGCGAGCGAGCTACGACGACGACGACGCGAGGCATCTATTATTTCTTGCCTCACTTACCATGTGGAGTAAGTGTTCTTGATTATAAACACTTTTAAGTTCTCTTCTTCCACCAATGTGGGAGAAAGAGTAAACTTTCTAATTTGGGAGTACACTTTCCATTTTAGTGTCTCCTTCCCCTCCACCATTTTATTCTTTATTTTTCCATTCATATTTCTTTCATATACTATAAACCCAACAATCCCCCACATGAATGGGGAATGACTATTTTTCGTAAAAATTTTACGAATAAGTATGTGATAATCAAGCAAAGACTGATTGCATCTGGATAAGTGGGTTTCTCTTTGAACTTTCCGTAGTGAACATGCATCGGATGCACTCGGTCAATCGGTAGATTTGATATCTTTGAATCGTCGAGCTTTAATGTAAACCTAGACAATACATGTCACACAACCAACCTTTTACCATTTATGGTTCTTACGGTTTTGTTCTTTTCAGCCATGAACACGTCCCAGTTTCATGAGAGCTTAGAGAATACGCCTTTACTAACATTCTCTTTGAAGCGGCTTCCACTTCGCTCTCACATAGGTGATTTCTAAATGTTCAATCCTGTAGATTAAACTATTTGGTCTAATCTGCCAAATTTAGATAATCATTAAAA
>NC_061115.1:213803688-213808265 GCF_002878395.1 Capsicum annuum | reverse complement strand
AAGTTCCCTAATGGTATTATGTCTCTATCGTATGTGACGAGGTTTACCGTTGTACATCATGCTCCCTGCCCTGCCTATTGCCGCTTGGCTATCATAGTGTATACATACTGGTGCCACTGGTTTGGGCCAATAAGGAATATCTTCCAAGAAATTCCGGAGCCATTCTGCTTCTTCACTGACTTTATCTAATGTGATAAATTTAGATTCCATTATAGAGCGAGCAATACAAGTCTGTTTGGATAATTTCCAAGAGACCGCTCCTCCACCGATAGTAAATACATATTCACTTGTGGATTTTACTTCGGTCGATCCAGTGATCCAATTTGCAGCACTAGATCCTTCAAGTACTGCGGGATATTTATTATAATTCAAAGTATAATCTTGAGTGTATTCAAGAAACCCCAAAACTCTTTTCAATGCCATCCAATTAGTTTTGTTGGGACTACTCGTGTACCGACTCAATTTACTGATAGCGCATGCTATGTCTGGTCGTGTACAGTTCGTTATATACATTAAACATCCCAATACTCTTGCATACTCCAATTGTGAGTCACTTTCACCTTCATTCTTTCGAAGTGCAAAGCTCGCATCCAATTGAGTCTTAGCAATACCAAATTTCATATACTTTAATTTGTCAAGTACCTTTTCGATATAATGAGACTGTGACAATGCCAACCCTTGTGGAGTTCTATGGATTCTTATACCTAAGATCACATCCGTAACTCCAAGGTCTTTCATATCAAACTTGCTCTCGGGCATTCATTTTGTAGCATTTATGTTAGAAATGTCTCTACTGATGATTAACATATCATCCACATATAAACAAATAATGACTTGGTGATTTGGAATGTCTTTAATATAAATACATTTATCACATTCATTTATTTTGAATCCGTTTGCCAACATGGTTTGGTAAAACTTTGCATGCCATTTTTTAGGTGCTTGCTTTAGTCCATACAATGACTTAATAAGTTTACACACCTTGTTTTTCTTTCCTGAAAATACAAAACCCATAGGCAGTTTCATGTATATTTCTTCCTTCAATTCTCCATTTAGGAAAGCGGTTTTCACATCCATTTGATGGATCTCAAGGCCATATACCGCAGCCAAGGTAATTAACATTCGAATCGATGTTATCCTTGTTACTGGCAAGTATGTATCGAAGTAATCAAGGCCTTCTTTCTGTTTGAAGCCTTCTACTACAAGTCTTGCCTTGTATTTATCAATAGTACCATCCAGTTTTATCTTTCTTTTGAAGATCCATTTGGAACCTAAAGGTTTATTTTCGAGAGGAAGGTCAACCAATTCCCATATATGGTTTCTTAAGATTGAATCTATCTCACTATTGACTGCCTCTTTCCAAAAGGATGAATCCGAAGATTCCATCGCTTCCTTAAATGTTTGAGGCTCATTTTCCAAAAAAAATATCACAAAATCCAATCCAAACGAAGTAAACTTCTTTGACGTATACTATGTCTTGGATTTTATTCATTATGTTCATTCTTAATTGGTTCATCACGAGGTCATTTAGATCCCCCACTAGGCTGTTCATGTCTAGTTTTATACGGATAAATGTTTTCAAAGAATTCAGCATTATCTGATTCAATTACCGTATTTTCATTAATATCCGGATGTTTGAATTTATGAATCAAAAATCGACATGCCTTACTTCTTTTAGCATATCCTATGAACACACAGTCTATCGTCTTAGGTCCTATCTTAACCCTTTTAGGCACAGGAACTTGGACCTTTGCTAGACACCCCCACACTTTGAAATATTTCAAGTTGGGTTTTCTTCCTTTCCACTTTTCATAAGGAATTGATTGTGTCTTACTATGGGGAACTCTATTGAGTATAAGGTTGGCCGTAAGGATAGCCTCCCCCCACAAGTTTTGCGGTAATCCAGAACTTATAAGTAAGGCATTCATCATTTTCTTCAAAGTTTGGTTTTTCCTTTCTGCAATTCCATTAGATTGAGGTGAATATGGGTCCGTAGTTTGATGGATGATTCCATTCTCTACACATATTTTCGCAAAGGGAGATTCATATTCTTCACCCCTATCACTTTTTATGATTTTGATCCTTTTGTCTAATTGATTTTCAACTTCAGTTTTATATTGCCTAAACGCATCTATTGCTTCATCCTTACTATTTAGCAGATAGACATAACAATATCTCGTGCAATCATCAATAAAAGTTATGAAATACTTTTTCCCACCACGTGATGGTGTTAACTTCATATCACAAATGTCAGTGTGTATTAAGTCTAAGGGATTGGAATTCCCTTCAACGGACTTATAAGGATGCCTTCCATACTTCGATTCCACACATATTTGACACTTTAATTTAGTGCACTCAAAGTTTGGTAAAACTTCTAAGTTAATCAATTTTTGTAACGTTTTATAATTAACATGGCCAAAACGTTCATTCTATAAATCATAAGACTCAAACAAATAAGAAGAATTTGAACTTGTTTATTTCAACAATCATTACATTCATCTTATAAAGGCCTTCGATCAGATAGCCTTTTCCCACATACATTTCTCCTTTGCTAATTACAATTTTTTCAAAAATGGTTGCACATTTGAATCCGTTCTTGTCTAGTAGTGAAACAGTAATTAAATTCCTATGTAACTCCGAAACATACAAGACATTGTTAAGTGTCAAGACCTTTCTTGAAGTCATTTTCTAACATATTTTTCCTGTGCCTTCTACCTTAGCCGTAGCGAAGTTAGCCATGTAGATCATTTCTTCTACTTGAGCCGGAGAGAATGATGAAAACAACTCTTTGTTGGCACATACATGGCGGGTGGCACCAGAATCCATCCACCATTCAAGAGGATTTCCCCCCAAGTTGCATTCTGAGAACATAGCACACAAGTCATCGCATTTTTTGTTGGATTCAATCATATTTGCTTGATCCTTTTTCTTACATTTCTTCGGGGCACGACAATCCGTGGACTTGTGGTCCATCTTGCCACAATTGAAGCATTTTTCCTTGAATTTCTTCTTGGGTTGATTGCTTCCTTGTTCAGCTTTCTTTCTTTTCTTAGAATTGTTTTGGTCATCTTCTACAATATGGGTTCCATTAATTGTAGAATTCCCTTTTGACCATCTCTCGGCAGCTTTATTGTCCTTTTTAATACGCAATCGGATAGTAAGATCTTCGACAGTCATCTCCTTGCGTTTATGCTTCAAGTAGTTTTTGAAGTCTTTCCACAAAGGTGGTAGCTTCTCAATTATCGCTGCTACTTGAAATGCATCATTCACAATAAAACCTACAAAACAGTTTTTGTGAGTATTAAGAACTTTTTTAATTTGTTCAACTAAGGTATTTTTTAAAGATATACCTTCTGCTAGGAGATCATGTATGATGACTTGCAACTCCTGCACTTGAGAGACAACCGATTTGCTATCTATCATTTTAAAGTTCAGGAACCGTGCAACAAGGAATTTCTTAATTCCCGTATCCTCTGTTTTATATTTTTGTTCAAGTGCACCCCACAATTTCTTCGATGTCTTTGTTCCACTGTAGACATTGTAGAGGTCGTTTTGGAGACCACTCAGAATATAATTCCTATAAAAGAAGTCTGAATGTTTCCAAGTTTCTACAATTACAAAACGCTCTTTGTCCGAGGTTCCCTCGGGCACCTCAAGAGCGTCTTCACTAGTGAACCGTTGCATACACAGAGTGGTGAGCTAAAAGAACATCTTTTATTGTCATCATTTAAAGTCAATGCCCATAAATTTTCCAGGCTTTTCCGCTGGTGCCATTGTAGGCGGAGCATTTGTGCGACTTGATGTGACAATATTAGTTAACCCCACAGACGTTGCCGCATCTTGCATTTGACTATCACTTGTCATTTTTCCTGTCACCACAAGACAAAAAATACTTAGTATTTTCAGATGACTACTTATAAAGTTAAGCAACTTTAAACTTTTCTTCTTGTTTCTAGTTGACAATGAAGTTTTTATGACTTCCAATTGTCAACCGGATGTTCTTTAACTTGTGATGAAATTTTTATGACTTCAAATTATTAGTTAAGTTCAGGCGGAGTAGAAAGTTAAAACTTTGATCTCCAAAAACAAGTTATACAGATTCTGAAAGTTGTTTCCTTAAGATTGTTATTTCCTTCTACCGGTACGCATAATCTGTATATGTAGAATAACAACTTCAACTAGTTAAAGTTTATAACAAGAACTCAATGAAGTACAAAAAATACCCTCAACACAAGATCAAAGTGATCTTTCTTAGAAGTGTATTTTATTTTCAGAAATCAAGATGAAACAGAAATGAATAAGGCTAAGTCGTCCGAATTCATGGAGTTTCATTAAGGAAACAATTCCCCTCAGTGTACCCGAGGTTATGGAATTTTTCCTCCCAGGATAAAATGACCTTCAATCCAAATATAGAGGTACCTCAAATATTTAGACACGTCGAACGCACTCAGCAGTTTGAATGATCATACAATTTTTAAAGACAAGAAGAGTATTTTTTATTCTGAAATTTCGTATCAAAACCTGTGAATGAAAGCAAGTTTATATAGCCATAACATTCCTCTCTGAAAAGAGTTCAC
>NC_061115.1:213796098-213800688 GCF_002878395.1 Capsicum annuum | reverse complement strand
TTTTGAGTGCGTTCGAAGATTCTGAAAATTTAAGGTACCGCTATTTTAAAAAAGAGAATCATTTTATCTCGAGAGGAAAGATTCCATAACTTCGGGTACTTGAGGAGAACAAATTCCTTAAGGACACACCGTGCATTTGGTGGACTTGATTCTACAAATTTCTGCTTCGTCTTTATTTCTTAATAGTTGATAAACACTTTATTTGATTATTCATTTGAACTTGTGTTTTGAAAATGTCGAACTTCATTGTAATTCTTGAAAACTTGATTTGAAGTTTGTATAGAAAAACGTACAAATTTTGTACTCGGAACAACAATTTATTTATGTAAATTTTCGTTTGAAGTTTTTGCTCTTCATTAAAAACCTCTGCATTAGACAAAATTGTCTTTTCTCCGATTTTTGTAATTACTATATTATTATTATTTTTGTAATATAAATTAGGCTCCTAAAATATATAGAAAAATAATTATTTAATTTTTCCATGTTGGTTGTTACTCTCAAAAGTGTCGTTTCCTCATTGTTGCAAAGTTCCTTATTTTTGACAAATTCAGAAGTATGGTAATACTATAATACACTTCGTACAAATAGTATATATGCAATATAATCAATTTTTGGTAAAATTCTTTCTTTATTTTGATAAAATTTAGTAGTATCCTAATATAATATAAATGATATATATGTAATACAAACTATATAGGAGTCTTAAAGTAACTTTTTTAATTATAAATATACTTTTATAAAAGGAGTTATTTTGAAAAGAAAAAATCCATAAAGTTCACCAACAATCTTGATGTCATTGTGGTACTTTTTTGGGAGTTTGGGCCACAAGAGACAAAAGAGTTTTAAAATGAGGTGTAGGTAATACAAGTCTTAATTATTAGGTGGAGGTGACAATTACTTTATTATGGATTAAGAAAGTTGGAAAAGTTTGAAAATAACCCACAAATTTTTAAATTTACACTTTGATCCAAATGTTAGTTAATATATAATGGAAAACGAAGAAAAAAAAGACGTCTTTTTCTCTCTCCTCATCCGTTGTTAATTTCTCTCTCTTCGCAATTTTTGTTTTTCATTGTTGTTGTTGCTTTATTCATCATCCTCTGATTCATTATCGTCATCTTATACTTCATTATCATCTTCATATTCTTCTTATTGACCGTTGTTGTTGTTGTTGTTGTTGTTGTTGCCCCAACTGCTGCTCTTTGACCAAATTCTTATGTCAAATTTTGTTTCATAAATCACTTTCAACTTTGGAATTTACTTGAGAGGAGACTTTAGTAAGTCAAATTATGTTTTTTAGTTGAATCTGGGTAACTGGTAGTGTGTTATTTTTTCAACAATAGCTTGCACGCGAACATGAATGCAATACAAGAGCAATCTGTTTAAACAGATCCATTATCTGCGGCAACAGATAAATGTTCTGTTGTAACAGTAGACTCACGTTGGATGGATTCATGTTTAAGGGTTTTAGGTGCCAGTAATATGAATTGAATAGATGGGTATTCTGTTGCACCAGATTAGTAATCTGTTTCAATAGATAAATAATCTGTTTCATCAGATTACTAATATGTTTCGAACAATAAAATTCAGATACAGCTCCAGTCACACACAAAAACTTAACTAACAGATAACTCATATGTTCTTGCTATTGATACTGGAGTCAAATTATTCCTTATTTGTAGACATGTCATTCGTTAAGAAATAGAAATAGAAAGCATGAAAATTAAATAAGAAATAAAAAGTCGTGCATCAAACATAATTTTTTATAAAACAAACAAAAAAAATACATAGATAACAGAAAAAAAAAACTTAATTATTATTATCATCATTATTAACATCATTATTATATGTATGTCCAGCCGATCAATCTTCAAAGGGCAGCAGCAGCTCCCTCCGGAGCCTGCGGATCTCCCGCAGCATCCTTACTCTGACGGCGGCCAACTCCCAGTGCAGATCATGAACCTCCTTCTGCAGTTCCCTCATGGCGTCTCGTAAAATAGCGACATCCCACACAGGATCAGCCATATCTAAAAAACGTATAAGTTGACAAAACACACACGTAAACACAAAAGTAAATAAAAGAAAGAATTAGAATGTAATGTAATACAACGTATATTTACACAAAAATCAAGAAAAAAACTTACCAGAGACAGGAAAAAGCTATCAAGTCCTTGAAGAGAAAGTAGTTGAAGGTATAACAAGAGCGATAAATAAATAGTGTCTAGTAGAACGAAAGATTGAGTAAGGAGGGACCTATTTATAGAGGATTGAACTTGAACAAGTTAGGCAAAAAATCGCAACTGTTCACCTCCATTTATTAATGACATTCTTGATTACTGTAAAAAGTTATGACTTAATTAAATTAATAAATATTATGATAAGTCATGACTTTTTGGCTTTTTTATTATTAATAATTAGTTCTTTTCAGGAACCATTTTTTTACACTATTTTGGACAACAGATAATATATCTGTTGCATCAGATAAATCATCTGTTACAACAGATATATCATGATTTGCAACAAATAGATAACCTGTTGCATCAGATAATATATATATTTTTTAAAAAAAAATAAATTATCTTTATGACATCCAAATTTTCTGACTTTTTAATTATATAAATTAATAAAGCAGATTTAAAGGCCCAACTGTTCACCTCCATTTATTAATGATATTCTTGATTATTGTAAAAAGTTATGACTTAATTAAATTAATCAATATTATGATAAATCATAACTTTTCAGCTTTACTATTATTAATAATTAGTTCTTTCCAGGAATCGTTTTTTTTACACCGAGTTGGACAACAAATAATATATCCATTGCATCAGATAAATCATTTGTTACAACAGATATATCATCCGTTGCAACAAATAAATAACCTGTTACATAAGATAATATATATGTTGCAACATATAATATATATATATTTTTTAAAAAAATATATTATCTTCATGACATCCAAATTTTTTGACTTTTAAATTATATAAATTAATAAAGCAGATTTAAAGGCACAACTATTCACCTCAATTTATTAATGACATTCTTGATTACTGTAAAAAGTTACGACTGGATTAAATTAATCAATATTATGATAAGTCATGACTCTTCAGCTTTATTATTATTAATAATTAGTTCTTTCCAAGAATCGTTTTTTTTACACGGAGTTGGACAACAGATAATATATCTGTTGCATCAGATAAATCATATGTTACAACAGATATATCATGATTTGCAACAAATAGATAACCTGTTGCATAAGATAATATATATGTTGCAACATATAATATATATATATATATATATATTTATTTTTTAAAAAAAAAAATATATTATCTTCATGACATCCAAATTTTCTGACTTTTTAATTAAATAAATTAATAAAGCAGATTTGAAAGCACAACTATTTACCTCCATTTATAAATGACATTCTTGATTGCTATAAGAAGTTATGACTTAATTAAATTAATTAATATTATGATAAGTCATGACTTTTCAGCTTTATTATTATTAATAATTATTTCTTTTCAGGAACCGTTTTTTTATACTGAGTTGGACAACAGATAATATATTTGTTGCATCAGATAAATCATCTGTTACAACAGATATATCATGATTTGCAACAACTAGATAACCTGTTGTATCAGATAATATATCTGTTGCAACATATAATATATATATATTTTTTTAAAAAAATAAATTATCTTCATGACATCCAAATTTTTTGACTTTTTAATTATATAAATTAATAAAGCAGATTTAAAGACACAACTGTTCACCTCCATTTATTAATGACATTCTTGATTACTGTAACAAGTTATGAATTAATTAAATTAATCAATATTATAATAAGTCATGACTTTTGAGCTTTATTATTATTAATAATTAATTCTTTCCAAGAACCGTTACACTGAGTTGGACAGATAATATATCTGTTGCATCAGATAAATCATCTGTTGTAATAGTTATATCATACGCTGCATCAAATAGCTAACCTGTTGCATCAGATAATATTAATGTTGCAACATATAATACATATATTTTTTAAAAAAAATAAATTATCTTCATGACATCCAAATTTTATGACTTTTTAATTATCTAAATTAATAAAGCAGATTTAAAAGCACAACTGTTCGCCTCCATTTATTAATGACATTCTTGATTATTGTAAAAAGTTATGACTTAATTAAATTAAGCAATATTGTGATAAGTCATGACTTTTCTGCTTAAAGCTTAGCTTTATAATTATTAAAATAATTAGTTCTTTCCAACAACCATTTAGTTTTTACATTGAGTTGCACAAAAGATTATAAATCTGTTGCATTAGATAAATCATTTGTTACAACAGATATATCATCCGTTGCAACATATAATATATATATATATATATATATATATATATATATATATATATCTTTTTTTAATAAAAAATTATCTTCATGACATCCAAATTTTCTGACTTTTTAATTATATAAATTAATAAAGAAGAATTAAAAACAAGAATATTTCTGGTGAGTTTTTTACGGTTTAAATTGTGTTTATCATTTATTTTCTTATTCTTTTCTGTGAAAAGAAATGACTTAATTAAATCAA
>NC_061115.1:213781206-213795998 GCF_002878395.1 Capsicum annuum | reverse complement strand
AAAAGAAATGACTTAATTAAATCAAGCTGGTGGTGACTTAATCTTTCCGTTTCTTTAATAACCATTTTTATTAATTGAGTTATGGCAACAGATTGTATATCTGTTGCATCAGATAACATATCTGTTTCAACAGATATACCATCTGTTGCTATAAATCGGCCATCTGTTTAAGGAGCTTTTTCGATTCCTTCTAATTGATTCATAAGTCGCAACAGATGAGGAATTTGATGCATCAGAAGCATTTTTTGCTTTTTCTTGTTTGTTGAATGTGTTTAGACAAAAGTCACAGTCACGACTATTCATTAACTTTTTCCTTAAAAATCATATCATCATATATATATATATATCTTAATTAAATTAATCCAATATTGTGACTTTTTTTAAATTAAATAATCTTTCTTTTATGATTATAATATCATTTAGTTCCTTATTATTTATTAACGAACCATTTTTAGGAGAATTTCTCATCATGACCGTATCCCTAAATCCAACCACCGACATGTTTTGAATAGGGAATAAATAGAATGATAATTAAATATTGAATAAGAATTAAAAATTCAAAATCAACCAAACCAAACCAAACATATACATGGATTTTTTTGAATCCCTTATAGGTAGATCGGATATAAAAAAGGGAAATACATACGCTAAAAGAAAGAAAAAACATAACCTAATTATTATTATTATTATTGTTGTTGTTGTTGTTGTTGTTGTTGTTGTTGATGTTATTATTATTATTATTATTACTATTATTATTTGTAACCTGACAATTTTCATCTGACAGCAGCAGGGCCCTCCTCAGCCTTGCTAGAAAGTCGGCCAAATCCCTCTGGAGTTCATCAAATTGCCTTTGAAGTTCCTACAAGGACTCGATATGAACCTTCTTGTACGAATCTGGATCTGACATATTAGTATTGAAAGTCTAGTACAATGAACGAGGGTGAGTGAGAGTGAGTGAGGAGGCCAGAGGGACCTATTTATAAAATGATTGAGAATTGGAAGGGACTAGACTTAGTCAAACAAAAATCCACGACTGTTTATATCCCTTAAAAGAAAATTACACAAATTTCATATTTAAGACACCATATTACACAATATCCCTTAATGTTT
Source organism: Capsicum annuum (assembly GCF_002878395.1). NCBI lineage: Eukaryota > Viridiplantae > Streptophyta > Magnoliopsida > Solanales > Solanaceae > Capsicum > Capsicum annuum. The sequence goes on along the minus strand of NC_061115.1, from coordinate 213,794,888 downwards.
TAAAAAATTACATAAAATCCCGAATTCATATTTACTAGTGATACATATGCTATATGTATCACTACTGTATACATATGTATATACTAGTGATACATATACATATGTATCACTAGTCCATATATGTATCACTGCTTAACATATGTATCACAATTCAAAATTCTGGGATAAGATATAATTAGAAAACTATGTGGAATTTAATGTAATATTGCTGAAACTATCTGTGATTTATGTGTTGTGTGTGTTAGTGTTACTTAAATAATACTGGTGACTTTATTAATAAGTAAATTAGAAAAAAATGGATCTAAATATAAAATTTTATCTTTTTGTTGTATTTTCGAAAGAGAAAGATTGGTAATCTGTTTCAAAATATATTCCATCTGTCAGATAACTTACAACATATGAACAATCTGTTGCAACAGATGGATATATCAGTTTACTTTTCCATCAGCTGTGGCGTCTGTTGCAACTTGCTAGTCATCTGTTTATTCAATTTCATCGAGAGCAATTGATTTTTCTAAACACTTCTTGGCCAAATTTAATTTTTGCTCTTGGATTGCTCCTCTATTTTTATTTGCATCCTTCAACCAAACTAAATTTTTGCTATTGGATTGAAGGCAAAAATTGATTTTGGAGGCCATCTTCAAGGATGCAAAGAAAAAAAGAGAAGCAATCCAAGAGCAAAAATTGAGTTTGGCCAAGAAGTGTTTAGAAAGATCTATTGCTCTCGATGAAATTGAATAAGCAGATGACTAGCAAGTTCCAACAGACACCACAGCTGATGGAAAAGCAAACTGATATATCCATCTGTTGCAACAGATTGTCCATATGTTGTAAGTTATCTGACAGGTGGAATATATTTTGCCACAGATTACCAATCTCTCTTTTGGAAATACAACAAAAAGATAAAATGTTGTATATAGATCCATTTTTTTTAATTTACATATTGATAAAGTCACCAGTTTTATTTGAGTAACACTAACACACACAACACATAAATCCCAGATAGTTTGCGTCAGATGTAGAGTCTGTTGCATCAGATATGGAGTATGATGCAACAGATATGGAGTCTGTTGGAATACATAGCAGCCTTGCTAGTGGTTTTATTTGTTCCATCTGTTGCTCCGTCTGATGCAACATCAACAACAACATAAACTACAAACAACAAATAAAAAATATCAATAACAAAGAAAACAACAACATTTGTTCCAACAACATTATCAACAACAAAGAAGCATACATCCTATGTTCCAACACCATCAACAACAAGGGACGGACCCACATGGAGTCCTCCGGGTGCGCGAGCATAGACTGAACTCGTATCGAACTTTATATATGTATATGGAAATAAAGAAAAAAAACATATATAATCTAATCAGTGAGCACCCATAGTAACAGTTGTTTCATTAGCCTAATTGTTGTTTATGGGTGCTTAAGGCTATTTATTTCTTTTGATCTTGAGTTCAATTCCCACTCAGCATATTTTTTTTAATTTTGGTAACCAACTCTTCTCTTCTTATTCACTTTAAACTTTTTATTTTTTTCTTCCTTACTCCTTGTGTTGATTGTTCGAACTCCACTATTTTTAAGCTAAGAAGCACCCACCGTCAAATCACACCACAAGTTCCAACAATGCCAACCCCACCAACAATACCACACCATAAGTTCCAACAATGTCAACCCCACCAACAACATCAATAATAGCATCAACAACAAAGAAACAAACAAAATACATAAAAAAAAATGATACTGCCAACAAGGCTTTTAAACTTCTCCCAACAGATGACTTTTTTTGCATCTTATAATAAAAATTCCCGGTATGTTTATTCAACAATTAAAAGTTCCTTCAAATTTTTTAAATAAATATGATATGGGAAAATGGTAATTAAATAAACAAAAAGATGTAAATAAAGTTGCAAGAAAAAAACGAGAATGAAAGAGCAATACTGAATCATATCATACCTTAATTTCAAAAGGAGGTTAAAACAACAATTTTAGTTGAGGAATCTAAGATATGGATATGGATCGGTTTAGATCCAAAAGAAAATTTTTGAGAAAGAGGAGAGAAAAAAAAGGTTGTGATAACCCTAAAGAGGATAGAAAGAAAAAAGATGAGAGATTTAGGGCTGAAGGAGAGGAGGGGAGAGATGAGATAATTCTAATTTCTAGATGTACTACCCTTAATATTAAATGACTAAACAAAGTGTATTTATTCAAATTTATATTTTCAAATCATAATTAATAAGGCTAATTTGGTAGTAAAATAAACCCCTAATTAATATTTTCTTGATGGGAGTACCAAGTCAATATGAAACGGAAGAAGTATTAGGGGTTTCAATATTCATTAATTAATATTCACTAATAATTTGAGGGGCACAAGGAAGAAAATGGGTGACATTGAAAAGACAGAACAAGACTACTCAATGAGATTTTTGAGTTATCCAAGAAATATTTTTTACCGTCTTTAGTAGTACTACTACTTTATCTACTCATACAGTAGCTTGCTTTAGAATTAAAAGAAAATAAAAAGATTTTCAAACAGATATGTCGTCTGTTGCAACAAATTTAGATATCTGTTTGATAAATCCCAACATCTCAATCATCTGTGATAACAGATGGAAATGTTATTTGATAACTAAATCAGAAATGTTATCTGTTACAACAGATATCAATATTTGTTTGAAAATTTCCAACACCTCAGTCATCTGTCATAACAGATGCAAATGTCTATTTGATAATTAAATAAGAAATATCATTTGTTGCAACAGATTTCATTGTAATTGATTTAGGATAAACTAGGGATGAAAGAATGAGCTCCTCATTAACTTAATGTTAAGATTAATAACAGTACCTACATCGATCTAGGTGGAACGAGGGATGAATGAATGAGCTCACAGGGTCAACTTCAAATCCAATTGAGTCATTGCATTTGCATGGTGTTAGTATTGCGTTCATCCCAACCCGAGTCGTCGATCGATCACTCTGAGTTGAAATGTGTTCTCATTAACTTAATGTTCTCATTAACTTAATGTTAAGATTAATAATAGTACCTATATTGATCTAGGTGGAATTAGGGATGGATGCATGAGCACAAATGTTCAACTACAACTTCAATTGAGTTTTTTGGCAATTGCATGATGAGACGGTACTGTATTTTTTCCTACAAGAGTCATCGATCGATCACTCTGAGACGAACCAATTCTTACTACCTCGTATGTTCAACTAATACCTTAATTGAATAATCTGGGACTAGGGGTGAGTTTTCATAGGGTCAACTACAACTTCAATTGAGTCTTTTGGAAAATGTATGATGAGACGGGACTGTGTTCCTCCCGATAAGAGTCGTCGATCGATCACTCTGAGCCGAACCGATTCTTAATACCTCATATGTTCAACTAATACCTTAATTGATTAATCTAGGAGTAGGGGTGAGTTCTAATAATGTCAACTACAATAGATGACAATGCCTATTTGATAATTTACAACAGATAGGTAATTTGTCGCAACAGATGACTTAATCTGTTTGATAATTTACAACAGATTCGTGATCTATCACAATAAATGACTTAATCTGTTTGATAGTTTACAACAGATGGATAATATGTTGCAACAGATTACATAATCTATTCGATTTGATCCAACAGAAAAGACATCTGTTGCAACAGGTTGAACATTTGCTTATATATAATTCAATTGAGTTCATATGTTAGACTAATACCATAATTGAATGTGAGTTCTCATAGGATCAACTACAACTTCAATTTAGTCTTTTGGAAATTTCATCATGAGACGGTACTGCGTTCCTCCCGACCAGAGTCGGCGATTGATCACTCTGAGCCGAACCGATTCTTACTACCTCATATGTTAGACTAATACCTTAATTGATTAATATAGGACTTGGGTACTAATACCTTAATTGAATAGAGTGGGACTAGGGGTAAGTTCTCACAGGGTCAACTACAACATTAATTGAGTCTTTTGACAATTGCATAATGAGATGGTACTGCATTCCTCCCGACAGAGTCATCGATCGATCACTCTGAGCCGAACCGATTCTTAGTACCTCATATGTTAGACTAATACCTTAATTGATTAATCTAGGACTAAGGTACTAATACCTTAATTGAATAGTCTGAGACTAGCGGTGAGTTCTCATAGGGTCAACTACAACTTCAATTGAGTCTTTTGGCAATTGCATAATGAGACGGTACTGCGTTCCTCCCGACAGAGTCTTCGATCTATCACTCTGAGCCGAATCGATTCTTACTACCTCATATGTTAGACTAATACCTTAATTGATTAATTTAGGACTAGGGTACTAATACCTTAATTGAATAGTCTGGGACCAGGGGTGAGTTCTCATAGGGCCAGCTACAACTTCAATTGAGTCTTTTGTCAATTGCATAATGAGACGGTACTGAGTTCCTCCCAACAGAGTCGTCGATCGATCACTATGAGCTGAACTGATTCTTACTACCTCATATGTTAGACTAATACCTTAATTGATTAATCTAGGACTAGGGTACTAATACCTTAATTTAATAATCTAGGACTAGGGGTGAGTTCTCATAAGGTAAACTATCGATTAATCTAGGACTAGGGTGAGTTCTCATAGGGTCAGCCACAACAGATGGCAACGCCTATTTGATAATTTACAACATATGGGTAATTTTTTGCCACATATGACAATCCATTTGATAATTTACAATAGATGGGTAATCTATAGCAACAAATGACTTAATTTGTTTGATAATTTACATCAGTTTTGTAATCTGTTGTTACCTAATCTGATTGATAATTTATAACAGATGAGAAATCTGATGCAACATGTTGAACATTTATTTTTTACAATTTCAATTGAGTTCATATGTTAGACTAATAGCACCTAAATTGATTAATCTAGGACCAAGGGTGAGTTTTCTCAGGGTCACTCCTAGAGTACTCGGTCAACTACAACTTCAATTGTTTTTATACAATTTCAATTGAATTACCCTTTCGGCAATTGCATGATGAGAGGGTTAAAAATTATGCATATATTTTATGATTTTAAAAGTAATTAAGACCATTTCAGACCAAATTAACATTTTCAAAACTACTTGCCATTCTTTTCCAAAATACAAATCAACCCATACAAAATGTTTCATCATTTCAAATCTTAAGGTCTGGCTCTTTCTCTCTCATTCTCACTCAACAATACAGTACAGACAACAACTACTCAACAAATTTGCTCAACCCTCCACAACAGATCACTTTTCTTCTCCTTTCTGACCACATAGGTGTTATTTTCAACTTCATTCTTGCTTGTATCAGTCGTTTTCTATATCTTCATAAGCAATAGAGTTCGAGAATATCTCTATATTTTTTTTCTTCTAAAACATAAGGTCTTTTAAGTTAATGATGAAAAATAAAACTTTTAGTTTATTATCTTCGAGAATGGATTTACAATTTTGAGTTTTGATGGTAAAATCGTAGGAAGAACTCAAGAAATCCCTAGTTTTCATCGCAGTGTTTCGTTGACTGTCGTGGTATAGTTGGATGGTGTTGGTGGTGATGGGGGTGGTGGTGTTTGTGTTCATCGTGGTGGCACTGGTGGTAACATTGGTTGGTGGTGTTTGTAGTGGTGTCGGTATTCGTAGTGTTTGTTTGTTTGTTGGCATTGGTTGGTGGTGTTTGTGGTGGTGGCTGTTGGTGTGTCGGTATTCATGGTGTTTGTAATGTATTTTTTAAATCTATGCATACATCAAATGTAATGTAATTTTTGTTTTTCTTTGTTTGTAGGTAAAACATGTCTCGCAAAAGAAAAGAAAGTGAAAGTGGATCAACGTCTGACCACTAAAAAAAAGGCTACAGTACAGAGGGATTCAGAGGAGCTTCCTGAACAATCTCAGTCAGGGAAAAGTAAAGCTAAGGAGAAATATGAAAACAATATTGAGGGAGGTGGACAAGGGTTCGTAGATGGTGATGAAGAAAATGAAAGTGAGAAAGAGGAGGAATTGGAGAGTCGAAAAGAGAAAGAGGATGATCATCAACATGATGATAATGGATCACCGATGGGGCGTGATTTAATATCGACATCCCAGCATGATCCTGTCAAAACTTTTAGTATTGACAGGTTTCAAGTTGCGATGCTGATAAATGACCCAGAAGTGAAAAAACTAACTGGTCAAATTGTACTTAAATGTCAGATGGGGAAAATTTTTGAACATTTTATGAAAATTATGAAGAACGAAAACATAGGCGGACTTTTTAAGAAAAGCTACTTTGGACGCTTTCTTGAGCTTCCTGAGGACCCCTCTGCCCATATCCATTTCCCTATGACGATGGTATATGGTCTTCTGAAGTACAGGATCAAGTACGCGGGGGATGATAAAAATCTGAAGGAGGAGGGAAAAAAGAAGATGGATGAAATTTGGATCAACTACTGTGGCATGCCTGTTTGATTTGGCTTGCAAGAGTTTTCCATAGTGACGGGCCTGAGATGCCATTGTCCAGAAGAACTACCACCCCGCAAAAGATCCAAGGCAAGAAAATGCATGGAAAAAATAGATGGGTTGTTTGACATTGTTCGACGTGGCTACAAAGCATCGGATTTGTTGACAGATTTCGAGGATAAAACCATACCAAAGCAGTATAGGTTGCAATTGTGCTTAGTTTGGTTTACCCATTCGGTTATATTAGTAAGAGACATCAACAAGGTCATAGAAGATGATTTGTTAGCACGTGCTGAGGATTTTGATAAATTCAACTATTATCCCTAGGGATATGATAGCTTCTACTTGACTATTGAATATTTACTGACAAAGTTATCCTCAGGGATGACCACATTATACGGCTTTCCTTAGGCTTTCATGGTAAAATTAATCACTAATTTTACTCACCCATTAATTTATATTGAATGTAGTTATTATGATTTTTTTTGCTTGCTTACTGTTTACATTTTTTAGGCTTGGGCATTTGAAGCCATTCCTCTCCACCGAAAGTAGTTAATGGATTACCCAGATGAGGTTTCTCATCCAAGGATGTTTAGGTTGTTGGCTGCAAAGAGCAACACCAATATTAAAAAGGCTGATCTCTTTAACCCTCCAAATGATGCAGTACGTCTTCTTCAAGTAAAATAATTCTACTCAAAGATAAGAAAGCTATTGAACAGATGTTATATCTGATGCACCAAATGGGACGTCTGTTGCGATGGGTTATATCTTGCATCAGATTACCCATCCATTGCTTTGGTTCTCTGAACCCGACTCCTAAAAGATTAACCATCTACTGCAAATTATGCAACAGATATTTAATCTGACAACATATCATTCATCTGTTGGAACGTACAGATCATCTATTGCATAATAGATTACCCGTCTTGTGCAGCTTTTGCAACAGATGATTGATATTCTACATAAGATTATCCATGTGTTGCTCTATTTCTCTAAACCAGACTCAAACAGATTTTAACCATATACTGCAAACTATGCAACAGATGGGTCTATTTTTTTTAAAATGTAGACCAACTATGAAAATTATTATATTATATGATTTAAATACATCTGTCTTTTTTTTTATAGGTTGTGCATACATGGATCATGCCTACTGAGGAGGAGTCGGTGATGACTTCTTATGTTACTTTAGGTCATGTTGATACTATTGCAGGCCCAATGGTGGAGTAATAAAGAAGGAATTGGCTGAAGCAACAGCCATAAGAAGAGCAATTAAGCAAGGTTAGCCTAATATTGAGGCTCTTCATGACCAACCTTTTAATAAGGCAGATCCGGGTGCTTCTTCTGGTGGAGTTGTTGGTGTTGGTGGCAGGCATGCTGATGCTGCTACCACTCATGATGATGAGCATGTTGATGCTTAAGAAAGAATAAATATGTTTGAAAACACCCTTTTTCGCCCTTACACAGGTCCCTCTCACCCCTCTTCACTCTCGTGTTCTCATTGTGAATGGATGAGTGCAAGGACAGACAGAATAAACTCTTTGAAAAAGTAGAGGCTATCTCTAAAGCTATCGAGGAATTCAAATCCAAGAGGTGTATCATACCATCTAAGAGGGTGAGTGCAAGGACAGACAGGATAAAAGAAGATGATGATGAAGAAGAAGATTTGGGAATTTAGGGTTAAATTTTAGGAGGAAGATGAATATATAAGACAATGGGGAGAAAAATAACCGTTGGGGGCCAAGTGACGGCAAGTCAGCGAAATGTGCCAGACTGACACTGACACATTTGATACCTATTTTATTTTACGTGTTCAAAATGAACATGTCTACTTGAAGCCTATTTTATTTTAGGTGTTTGAACTGAACACCGTCGATGGGTTGGGCCTTTTTTATTTCAGTTCAATTCACTTTAACCTTCTTACACATAGTGACAATTTTTTATGTCCAACGAAAGTTGAATTTTTATAATACAACAGATTCTCCATCCGTTGTAACAATTATCCTACTTTTTTTGACATATAGTTTATTTGTTGCAATAGATTGGTCATCTGTTGCATTATCTCAATGTTTTTATCTAAAGTTCATCTGTTGCAACAGTGGGAAGACCTATTTGATAAATTCCAATAGTTAACCTACCTGTTGCAATATATGTATAAATCTATTTGATTATTCCAATAAATGTGTCGTTTGTTGCAACAGACAAAGTCCATCTGTTGCAACATATGTCTAAATCTATTTTTTTTCCAATAGATATGTCATCTGTTGTATTATCTCAATGTTTTTATCTAAAGTCCATCTGTTGCAACAATGGGAAGACTTGTTTGATAAATTCCAACAGATTACCTACCTGTTGCAATATATGTCTAAATCTGTTCAATTTTTTCAATAGATGTGTCGTCTATTGCAACAGATACATTATATTTTGCAATATTTGAATCTAGTATTCCTTTTCAATTAATAAGTTCAAATCTAAGGAATAAATAAAATTCGTAGATAAAACAAAATAAATCGAAGCCTTCATAAATTAGCTGAAATAAGCCAACGAATAAATGAAATATAAAATTTTTTTTATGGGTACAGATCTCAACAAATACATCAACAACAATTTAAGTATACTGCCAAGGATTACTTTGACAGGCTCAAGCTATAAAGATCTACTCAGTATGGACAAGTTGTTCTTCATCCGGTGCTATGGAATTCGGTTTTGCTCGTCGTGGATCTTTATTGTCGCTTGCGTACGATTTCTGTACTTTTTGTTCTCCGTATTTCCATAAAAAGAGTAGCATATTGTCAATGCTGTTCAGAAGTAGCTTCTTCTACATCCACCTAGAAAGACAGAATTGGTCAGTGCTAATCACGGAGATACAACAAAACGAAAAAGGATAACTCATCTCTTCTAGCAAATCAAACAGCTCTTCCTCTCATTTTAAATTGTCCCAAACATATTATATTTCTGTTGCAACAATGAATCAACTGTTAGGACAAATTTCTATACGAGGAAGACCCTGTGTGATAATTTCCAACGGATGAACCATCTATTGCAACATATGAATCATCTGTTGCAGCAGATAGGTCGTCTGTTGATATAAATAAAAGTGGTACAAATAGCTGTTTAATTTGCTAAAACAGACAAGACATATGTTGCACCAGATAAAGTATCTAGTGCAACAGGTTAGTCAACTGTTGCAATAAATGTATATATCTGTTCGATAATTTTTAGCAGATGTGTCATCTGTTGAAACAGATATGTGTCTATTTGTTTTGTCAGTTGGAAGACATATAATATATTCACCTTCTTCAGCTCGTGCTGCACTCCTTTGGACATTGTACGTTGCTAAGTGCAACACACAGATAGAGGAGTTGCAATTTTGCTTTTTTGGATGCCTGATAATGTCTTGGAGATCACTCTCCTTCTTCTCTTAGCCCTAATCTCTAATGGAGCTGATGGAAATAAAATCATCTTTGATGGAATGAGACCCCTCTTAGATGTCAATTTCTTTACAAAAGCAGTTAATGCATTAATAGCATTAATCACTACATCATGTTTGGCCCTGCAGTCTTGACATTTGCATAAAGAACATTTGCTGGGAGAGGCAAAATCTGTATAACCAGTATGATCATACTCATAATGGTTTGCTTTAAATACTGTAAGGGGATCATCATTAGCACCAACAGTAGCACCACTACCACCACCAACAGCTCCATCAACAACAACAAGCCCACCCTCCAAAATTGTTTTTCTTGTAATGGTTGTTGCTCCAAACAATTCTATTTTTATTATGTCGATGACCTTAGGGTCCGATAAAGTTTGTACATATCGTAAAGTAAGAAAAAATGGCATCTTCAACTCTCGATTGGTCAGAACTAGCGACAGATGGACATTCTAACATAAATCATTACATATATTAGAATGATGATTAGATCATTCAAAAAAAACATTAATTAAAAGAAAAAATTAATTATAATTATACTTATTGCATCCTTCGGAGGGTTGAAGAGATCAAGAAATTTTGTCTTTTTTATCAGTTTTGGCCGACAACCATCTCAAGATTCTTGGACAGGAAAATCCTTCTTGGTAGTTCACTTGTTGTCTCAAATAAAGAATGGCTTCAAACGCCCAAACCTATAAAATAACGCCAATAAATCAAAACCATTATTGAGCAAAAAAAATAAATGATATCATAATAGAAGAAAGAAATATTTACCATGAAAGCCCATGGGAAGCCATATAAGTTGACTATCTTTGGCGCTAACGGAGTCAACAAATATTTGATAGTCATTTTGAAGCTTTCATACCTCCATGGATAGCTGTTAAACGCCTCAAGATCCTCGGAGAGCTTTATTAAACCGAGGCTTATGTTGTTGTTAACGTCTCTCGCCCAAAGAATATTATGTACAAATCAAACCAAGCACAATAACTGCTTGTTCTTCTTTGAAAGTCCTTTACCTTTCAACGCTTTTATCAAATTTTTGTTTTTGAAGCTTGGACCAACAATGGACACCAGGTCATTACGATCACACGACTTTTCTTTGCCTTTTTTGGGTGTGTGGGATGTTTTTTTTAGGTTAGAATAGGTATAACTTGAGAAGGAGGATAACATTTTAGTCCAGTAATTATGGAAAAATCCTTCCAACCAAAACAAACAAGCATAACATAGTAATTTATCCATACCTCATCCATCTTATATTTGTTTTCATACATAAACCTACGCTTGAGAAGTTTATATACCATTTTCATTTAGAAACGAGCATTGTTATCCTCCGACAAATCAAGATATTTTCCAAAGCAGTTGTCCCTGAAATAAGCATCTATTTTTATTCTCGAAGTATTTTTCTGAAGGTGTCAAAAGATTTTTCCATGGATGAATTAACCACGAAATCACCCGTTAAATCTGCGACACCATCGCACTGCTTTCTCACAAGATAATGATCAATGCTGAAGGCTTTGACCATCTCTTCGGTGGAAGGGCTATTAGCATCTGCATTATCTCTTTTGAAATATTCCTCCCCCCCCGTGTTCATCATATTCTGCTCCTGATTGAGATAACGCTTGTAAAGCAAGCTCATAGAGTGGTAGATGTAGCCTAGAGTGGTAGATGTAGCCTAACTGCTTTACTTGTTTCTTTACTTAAACTTGATTCGGTTTCTGTTCTTTCGAGAACCATATTATCTAAAATTAACAGGAATATAAAATAATATATTATTGTTGATTAATGCATCGTTAAAAAAGGATAACAGTAAATCAAACAAGCAAAACAGTAAAATAACAATTGCAATAGATCACCAATCTGTTGCACCAGGTAGTATATCTGTTGCAGCATATAACCAAACTATTGCATCGGATGAGTAATCTGTTGCAAAAATACAAAACACATCACTCATCTCTTAAGACAGATGAATGATCTGTTCAATAGATCACACAACAGTTGTGACATCATTTGTTGCAATATATGAGTGATCTATTGGATCAGTTAAATAATCCGTAGCAATGGCTGAGTAATTGATTACGACAATACAAAATATATCACTCATCTTTTGAGAAGGATGAATGGTTTGTACAACAGGTCACACATCTGTTGCAACACATAAGTGATTTGTTGGAACAGTTATCAACGGTCAATATTGTTTAGATTTTTTCCAACATAGGGTCGCCTATCGCGGCAGATGAATGATCAGTTGAAAAAATCAAGTCTTAGAATTTTCCTATAGGAAGAGTTGGTAGGATTTTATCCAACAGGAGGTTCATCTATTGCATCACATCATTAATCTGATGGTTCTTCCATTGCACCAGATGGTTAATTAGTTACATCAGACTTTTTATCCGATGCTTAATCCGTTGCAACATATGGTAAAGCTGTTGCATCAGATATATAATCTGTTGCATCATATTATTAATTTATTCTATCAGAATTGTAATCTGATGGTTCCTCTGGTGCATCAGATGGTTGATCTGTTGTATCATATGATAAATCTGTTGCATCAGATGGTTAATATGTTGCACCAGATTGGTAATCTGTCGGAGGAAATATTAGCACGATTTTGTTAAACAAAAAATAACAATTTCACCATTTTTACCAAGAACAAGAATAGAACAAATCAAACTAAATTGTCCTTTTGTTTTTATAAACGTAAACAATAAAAGTCAAACTTAAAAAAAAATGCAACAAACAACAAAATATCATAATTCACTTCAAAAAAAGAAAAGAAAAAATACCAGAAATTAGCATTTTATTCAGATCGCATTTCAAATTAGTGCAACAAATATTGAAATTGTTAACCAATACTTTAAGAGAAGTTGGTTCAAGGTCCTCGTTTTTTTCAAAACTAAAAAGGCCATAAATTTTTACCTATGAAAGAAGAAAAGAATCGATGAAGAATTCGAAGCTGTTGTGACCGGAGAGCAAGGCCATCACGTCGATTGAAGTCGAAAAGGAACTCGAAGCCCAACTATTTCTAGTTGGATGTTGAAGTCACCGGGGATTGAAATGAGAAATTTGCAGAATAGTTGGTTGAGAGAGAGTTGAGAGAAGCTATCGAGACAGGTTGATTGAATTGAAGAGGGAAACTCGAAGCCCAACTATTTATCGTCGGAGGTATAAGTCGTCGGGGGTTGAAGGGAGAAATTTTGCAGAACTGTTGGTTGGGAGAGAGTTGAGAGAAGCTGTCGAGAGAGAGAAAAGAGTAGTTGATTTGGATTGAAGAGGGTGTGGGTTGGGTTGATTTGTATTTTTGAAAAGATTAGAAAGTTTTGAAAATATTAATCAAGTTCAGAATTAACTTGATCAAGTTTCCAAATAATGTTTGACCCTATCTGTTGATCAATGTCACCAATCCTTCATTCAAGACTTAAAAGACACCTTTCCTTCAATTTTCTCTACTTTCTTCTTGTTCTTTGAATATGACAAGGTGAATTTGGCACCGCTTTCTTGGGCGTAAAGTTCGTAAATTGTTTGATGTTATGGGGTTTTAATGTTTTCTTATTATTTTGATTTTGATTTAAGTAGTCTTCGAAAATAAAAAGTCGATGAAACCTCTACCATAAACTTCACCAACAATCTCGATATTATTGAAGTACTTTCTTTTCATTCGTTGTTTATTATTGACTTAATTTGAGTTTTGATGTTTTATCTAAATGTTGAGGAAAATAGTAAAGGTAGCATTAATAGTGCAAATCTAAAAAGTCCCCTTTTTAGATCTTGTCACTACAAAAAAATTAAATATATATATATATATATATATATATATATATATA
>NC_061115.1:213750764-213778206 GCF_002878395.1 Capsicum annuum | reverse complement strand
ATATATATATATATATATATATATATATATTTTAAAATAATATATTTTTGTCTCTCTATTAACATAAAAATTTACTAAAATTATTTGATTAGCATGATATTATTTTCTCAAAAAGATGTGTAATTTTTAATATTAGTTTTTCAATATTTATGTCACTTGATCAAATCATATTAAATATTTTTTCTTTTCTAAGACACTATTTTTTTTTTTCTAAATTCATGCAACAAACTAAATTTTAATATTAAGGGTGAAGTGCAGACAAAGAGCATGACTATATTTGAAGCGATAGATATGGAATATCGATTATTTGATCAAGAGGATTGAATTGGCATAAATCTGCATGGCAAATCTTGCACTTTTAGGATGGAACCAAGTTAAATTGTGCAACTTTATGAATTATCAAGCACTAATCATCGGCTTATTGAAGACACCAACCGTAATTTAAGGGGTTATCAATGTATTGCACCTGCCTCATTTGTATCTTAGATATTTATAATAATTATATAATTAATTAAATAAATTCTCCATCTCTACATATTCAAAAGATGTTGAATTTAATTATTGTATTCATCCTTATTATTTAAACAAATATCATATTTCTTGTAATGTTTAAACTCATTAAAATGAGGTACAAACGCTAAACTAGTATATTAAAATTATGAAGGGTCTTAGAAATATTGTTTGAACTTTTTGTCCTTCATTAAAAGTCCTGCTTTAGACAAAATCGTCTTTCACTATTTTTTTTTAATATTTAAGTGTTGAAAATTAATTAAATATATTTATGGTAAACCTTTCCTTATTAGAACTCATAAAAATTAGTGATTTTTTCTAATATTTAACTATTGAAAATTAATTAAATATACTTTTGACAAAACCTTTCCTTATTAGAAGTCATCAAAATTAATGACAACTAATACTTTTTCATTAGTTTAAGAATTCTAAACCAATTAAATTTAATTTAAAGAAGATTTGAAAAATCTAGAAATAAATATAAAAGCACTAGAATAAGAAAAAGAGAAAATGCACTGTTTTCACCCTGAACTATAAACGAAATTATTGAGACACACTCCAACTTAAGGAGGGTCCTGTTACACCTGAACTAATTAAAATCATATTTTTAGCAATCTTAGTACCTACATGGCACATACGTGGCACACTGCGTAAATCAACACACTGGAGGTCCACGTAGGCACTAAGATTGTCAAAAATACAATTTTCATTAGTCCGGGGGTAATAGGACCCCCTTTAAGTTTGGGTATGTCTCAACAATTTCTATTATAGCTCAGGGTGAAAACGGTGCATTTACTCTAAGGGTGTGCTTGGTATGAAGGAAAACATTTTCTGAAAAATGTTTTCCAGTTTTCTCCTGTTTGGTTGGCTTACAGGTTTTGGAAAATATTTTCCAAATCAACTCATTTTCCTTAAAACTAAGGAAAATGACTTCCCTTCAAAAAAATAAGAAAAACATTTTCCAAAACTCTCTTTCAACATCACTATTAAATTAAAATAATCATACAACTCTCAAAATCACCCATCCCTACTCCGATCCTCAATCTCCCACCCCAACCCCCCACCCACCCTCACCCCCACCCCAACCCCAACCCCTACCATTCAAAACTTTTTCTTATCCCACCCTTTTTATCATATTCGTTCTCAGTCTTTTTGTTAAATATATACAAATACTTTTAGAAAACATATACTTATCCAATTTACATAACAAACACACAAATATAAGTAGGGTTGGGCATATTTTGATTTAAATAGAAAAAATCGAAAAACCGAATCGAAATTTAATTTTGGTTTGGTTTTTCGATTTTCCGGATTGGTTTTGGTTTCAAATTTTAGAAATTTGGTTAAACGGTTTGGTTTTCGAAATTAAAAAAAAAATTGGATAAACTGAAAAATCAAAATTATATAAATAATATATTATAATTTATATATATATATATATATATATATATATTTCATATTATATGTAAATTTACTAAAAATATAATATAATCTAATATAACATATAAATATATAAATTATAATCATTTAGTAAACCTAAATCCTAAGATGTTGTTTTCCTTTTGACCGTAATAGTAACGTGAAGGCTGCAACAACGCTCATCCATCCTCAGTTCATTTGAAACTTCAACATCGCCAACGACAGTTGCAGTCGTTTGCTCAGTTCGTCACTGCCGTCGACAGTCGCTGTCGCGTGCGGTCATTGTCGTCACGCCAACGGTGATGACTCGGCGAAGTCGATATTTATGATTATTTCATTCGTGTTGAATTAATTATATTTGAGAATGAAAATAAGTTTGAAAAAAGATTATTTTTTTAGAAAAATCACCAATTTTAAATGGTCACTACTTTAATCTTCAAAATCAAAATAAAAATACGAAATAACCGAACCGAATCTGTAAAAATCGAACCAAACCGAAATAATTTTGGTTTGGTTATGATTGTTATTTTCGTCAATCCGGAAACCAAAAAACCGTACCGATATTCAACAATCAAACCGAACAAACTAAATGCTCACCCCTAAATATAAGTAAGAAACAACTTATTTTTACAAAAAATATTTCTCCTCCTTCATATCGAACACACCCCAAAAAATATTTTTTGAGATCAAAAAATATTTTTCCAAAATGTATTTTTATGCTTTAACTAAAGATTAAAATGTATATTTTGAAAATTATTTTTTCATTTTCCAACCAAACATTACAAAATATTTTCCGAAAAATATTTTCTATCCACCAACCAAACATAGGAAAACAAGTAAGAAATCAACTTGTTTTTCAAGAAAACATTTTTTAGGAAAACATTTTCCATGGAAAATATTTTTCTTCATACCAAACACACCCTAAGAAAAATTTAAGAAGCACCAAATTTTAAAATTTTTAAGTACGTAATAAAAATGTAATCAATGATTTAAAAAATAAAAGTCTACAATTAATATATTAGAAACTAAACACTTTATAGTAGTAGGAGTCCGAATATTTCTAGGAATCATATTTTTGGCAAAAAAAAATTGCTTTGCTTTTTGCAAAACAAAAACTGTTGTAGGAGTCCTTTTTTCACAATGACTAATTTACTGAAACGTGCACGTTTATCCCTAAATACTTGCAACGAATTTTATATTTTTGAAGCTAAGTTATATATCATGTTTAGTTAATCTCAAACCTTATGCTTTTAAAAAAAAAAAAAAAAATTTGGATATCTTATTTGGGGTTTTTAAGTTGTCCTCTTTTAGATAGGAATGGTTAATTTGTTTAGCGGTGAAAAAAGAATCCTATTTTTGTGAGTATAGTTTTTTTTATTTTTGGTAATATAATCAATATTTAATATAAGTAGAGTAATTTTTCAAAAAAAGGCAAAAAGACGATTTTATCTGAAGCGGAGACTTTAATGAAGGGTAAAAAGTTCAAACAATATTTCTAAGGCCTTTACATTTTTAATAGATTATAGATATAGATTATAGATTATAGAATAGATTATAGATATAGATTATAGATTATAGATATAGATTATAGATATATGTATAGATTATAGATATAGATACAAGAGACCTATAGGATTCAAAAAATCATATTCTTTTTTATTTATTAATATTCCTATTAAAGGAGTTATTTTGTGTGGTGATTGAATTATTACTGTGAATAATACAAGAGCCCTCTTTTGTTCTAACAATACCAATCATATAGGATTCCAAAAAATCAAATTCTTTTTCATTTATTAATACTCCTATAAAAGGAGTTGCTTTGTGTGATGATTGAATTGTCATCCGAAATAGAAGACACATGTAGTTAATTTCTCCTTTAATTAAATCACCTTTTTGTTTTAATTTTCCTTTCAAATTGATGACCGATAATTGCCAGACAATTTTCATTGGAATGTTGTTTTTGTTTTATTAGTTTGGTGAAGAGACGTTAATTGAAATACGACTTTAAATGAGTTTGTCGGACTATGTGTTTATGCCATTTTTAAATTTTTGAGATTGTTCTGGTTTACATAAGGAGAAAATATGAAAAGATGGTATTAGTATATTAATTAGTGATTGGTTTTAATTAGTGACATCAACAAAAGAGCAGAATGGAGGGGCATGGGGAGGTAGAGGAACTCTAGAATTTAAACTCTATGGGTTCAATCTTTAAGATTCTTTTACCAAAAAGATTTAAGGTTCTTCCCATTGAATTGTTGTGTTTTAAAATTATAGATTCATATCTATTTGACAAATTTCTATATATAAATTTATGCTTCATGTTGAAAGTATTGAATTCAAATAAACTCAATGAGACGACTTTACACTGAAGAGAATAATTGAGGAAGTTTCCTATAGTGTTAAATAGATATACTCTTTTACCTTTAGATAACTTTGAATTTTTTTAGTCTTAAATTAGTGCCACTAGAATACATAACAGTGAAGAATTATAGCAATGATATGAGTTGTTGAGAGGTACAGCTAGAAATAAAAATTAGATAGATGTGATATCCAAAAATATCAATGATGAAGAAATTCTCTCCTTTGTTTGAGAACAAGTTCTTTTAAGAATTCTATAAGCACCTTTAAATTTAATACATAAAGTTTCTTTAGGATGACATTTGAGTTGTATTTGCACACGGAGCAGCGACGAAGTCAGACCAAGGTTGGGTCAAACTTGATAAGCATTTTGTATTAGAAATTTCATCTTCATCTAAATACGAAAACTTATCAATTATTTTTTTTTTTTTTTTTAGAGTAAATGCTTTGTTTCCACCTTGAATTATACATGAAATTGTTGAGACACACCCAAATTTTAGGAGGGTCCTATTACTCCGGACTAATTAAAATCATATTTTTGGCAACCTTAGTACCTACGTGGCACATCAGTTAATCCTGAAGGTCCACGTAGGCCCCGTAGGCACTATAATTGCCAAAAATACAGTTTTAATTATTTCAGGAGGATAATAGGACCCTCCTAAAGTTCGGGTGTGTCTCATTTGAATTATTATCTAACGGTAATTGACTTTTAATTTAAGGACTTTACATGAAAATCTTGCTAATGCCCTCTTTATGCATGAAGTTCTTTTGTGAAATATATGTTATGATTGAAGAAACGAATTTGTTTGTAATTTGAGGTAAGTTTTTTTGACAATTTATTCTAATGTCAATTATTATTTTCTGATAATGTTACTTTTTCATAGATAATTTCATTGATTGACGAGAGACATACGTGCACGTGTAATAAAATAGTATATTACATACTTTTTAATATGAGGAAATATTTATTCTGGATTTAGAATCGGATATAGAGCCAGAATTTTCACAAAGCAAATTTAAAATTTAAAGAAAAATTGATCAAATAGGATTTAACATCTAATATATATATATATATATATATATAATTTTAATAATGTATAAATAATAGTATAATTTTTGAGGAGATTTGGTAAACCCCCATTCCAAAGGTCACTCCGCCCCTGTTTAGAATATATTCCAAAATTCATATATTGGGGTAAAAACTTACCTAAGGATTCGGTGTTTACAATATAAATCATATTGATAAACAATAAATACTTACTTTCATTGAATGTCTACCTAAAATCAACAAATACATAATATGATTGAAATATATATACACACTGTTGGGTTCAAAATCAAGAGGACGTTATGCAGAAGTTATTAGTTGCAAACAATTGTGGTGACAATTCAGAAGACACATAAAACAATACTAAAAAGTAATGTTATTATATTATTTAGCCAATTGACCTACATATAAAACTTAATATTAAAAATATAAAAACTAATGAGAGACAAAATCTCCCCTAAATAAGAATTCTTTAAAGACTACATTATGGATGTTATTGTATTATTGTATGAGAAGATGGATCTTCATAGATGATCAAAATCTTTCCTCTTAGAAAGAGGTTTGCCAAATATAAAAATGTTCTATATTTTTTCTTTCAAAAAAATAAAAGTAATTATGGTAACTTTAATTTTCTTTCCAAGAAAAAGTAAAACTTAATTTTGGCAAGAAAATTAGGGCAAAAAACCTCATAAATCTCCTATTTTTTGCTTGATTTTCTTCAACCGATCCGCCTTTTTCACACCTTTGATCTTTGTTCTTCATATTGTTTCAACATTGCTGCTTGGCATGTTTAAAAATGGAGTTTTTGAATTAAAAATATATGAGCCCTTTGTAGGGTTAAAAGTGAACTTTATTTTTAAATTGTTGAAAATATGATTGTCAATTATCTCCACATGTAGCTTTTGGACATATATCTTGATTATCATCAAATTGATTTCAAATTGATTAGAACCATCTTGGACTTGTCTTCAACCTCGTTTTACCAAACCACTAGATCTTTGAACCGTAGGCTCTGATACCACTTGTTGGGTTCGAAATCAAGAGAACGTTATGCAGAAGCTATTAATTACAAATCATTGTGGTGACAATTTAGAAGACACATAAAACAATACTAAAAAGCTTAATATTATTATCTTATTTGGCCAATTGGCCTACATATAAAACATAATATTAAAAACATAAAAACTAATGAGAGACAAAATCTCCCCTAAACAAAGACTTTTAAAGACTACATTGTGGATGTTATTGTGTTATTGTATGATAAAAGGGATCTTCTATTTATAGATATTAAAACCTTTTAGAAAAAGGTTTGCCAAATATGAAAGAGTTTTATATTTTCCTTTCAAGAAAAATAAAAGTAATTATGGTAACTTTTAGTAAAATTTAATTTTGGCAAGAAAATCAAGGAAAAAAACTTAACACACACTTACATACTTTATTAGATCAGTTAACTATAGTGCATGTAAATTATTGCATATAATGTGACAAACATATTTAGCATAAGATCAGACAAATCAAAAGAATTGATCAACAACATCATAGAGTTAAAAATTTAAATAAAAGTCTGAAAAAAGTCAATTTTTTATACAAAATTTAAGAATCGTGAATATGAGACTAATTACATTGTTGTTGGGTACTATGTAGTTTTGATGATTGATAAACTGACACATGAATGAAACATGTTACTTGAACTAGTCCACGCATAGGAAAGCAGATTTTCAATTTCACTGATAGATGCAAACAAGATTTCTTAAAGACAAGAACGAATAAGCAAGCCTAATTCTGATATACTCAAGTTACTGATGATGTGGGGAATATAACAAGTTGAATTTGATTCAAACACTTAATGATAAGGGAAAGCAATTTGAGTTGAAAAAAGAGTCCTACGTGAAGAAGGAGTTTCACTTCTGAGTATATCTTGAAGAGTCCTATGTATGCGAGGAGAAAGATTCTAATAAATAAGCATGTGCTGATTTAAAAGAGTTGGAGTTTTATTACAACACTAAGGAGACAAGAGTTGGAATTAAAGAAAGAGTCTCACTTGAAGTAGAACTCTATGTAATGAGAGTTTTGATTAAAGGGTGAGTTTAAAATAAAGAATAACTCTTTGGAGAGCTGTGCTTAAATAAAAGATGCATCATTCAGAGTAATTCACACACTTACAAAGAAGTAAAGCACAATCGACAGATTGACTTTACAAAGTGCTACTCAATCACTGAAGAAACACATTGAAGAACCTGGTCCTAAGTATAGAATCCAGCTAAGAGTTTTAGCATTGATTTTTAGAGTTGTTCATTGTGTTTGAACTATTGATGTAATATTAGTTTCAGTGTGTTATAAACTGAATTAGGAGCTAGTCTTCGAGTTGGAGAAAACTCAGAGACTTTGAAAATGCATACCTTGGGAGGTGTGTGTGTAGTTAGGAATTAGAGTTTATAATTCCTAGTTGTTGAGTCAAAGGAATTAGAGTTTATAATTCCTAGTTGTTGAATTATAGGGATTACAGTTTATAATTCCTATTTGTTGGTTACAAGAATTTTGTAATCAGTCGTTGTTGAGGCTCATAGTTATTTAGTGAAGTTGGGGTTAAATCCTGTAGAGGTACAGATCGTGGTTTTTTTACACCTTTTTGAGCTAGGTGTTTTCCACGTAAAAATCATTGTGTTCTTACTTTTTGTTTTACTGCTTCCTTGGAACACGTCAGGCAACCCATTCCATCGATAAGCAATAGTTAGTCGAAAATAAGATAATTAGTAGGGTATGAACTCTAACAAGTGGTATCAGAGCGTGGTTATCTTAAAAAGGCCTAGCACCTAAGACAAAGATCGATATGATGAATTCCACACCACCTACTGGTCACAGTGAAGGTAAATCCACTATTAGACCTCCACTCTTTGATGGTTCTTACTTCATTTGGTGGAAAGCTAGGATGAAAACATTCATTCAAGGGGAAGACTACAAGTTATAGAATAGGATAACTGATGGTCCTACTATTCTAATGAAGTTAAAAGATGGGTAACCGGTCAAGAAAGTAAGAAGTGAATTCACTCCTGATGACTTATTGGCATTAAAGAAAAATGCTAAGACCAAAAACATTTTGGTATGTGGATTAGAACCTGATGAATACAACAGGGTATCAACATGCACCACTGCTAAGCAAATTTAGGATGCTCTAGTAAATGCTCATGAAGGCACATCTCAAGTATGAAAATTCAGAATTTTCCTTCTTTTCACTAAGTATGAGGCATTTATGATAAAGGAGAATAAAACCTTGCATGAGATCCTGACAAGGCTTACTGCCTTAACAAATGAGTTGACCTCCTTAGGAAAAGCTATATTTGAAGAAGAACAAGTCGATAAGGTACTGAGGGTATTACCAAAATCAAAGTGGAATGTTAAGGTGACTACAATCAGGAAAGAAAATAAGGATCTTGTACGCATGACCCTGGATGAATTAGTGGAGAATTTGAGAATTTATGAAATAGAAATTTATGTAACAAAAGTTCTAGAAGCCCCAAAGGATACCTTAACTCTGAAGGCATCTTACAGTGATGAATAAATTGAACTTGATAGAATAAGTTGTCTTTATAGCTAAGAACTTCAGCAAATTCCTCAAAAAGAAGAAGGGAACAAGTAGCAAAAAATGGTCACAATCTAAATGGATGCTACAAGTGTGGTAAGACTGATCATCATATCAAGGATTGTCCTGCCTAGGAAATAGAATGGAGAAAGGAAAGGGATGAAAAGGAATTGAAAGAAAAAACCAAAAAGAGGAAAGAATATGCAATGGTAGCAGCTTGGGGATTTGACTCAGATGATGATGAAGTTGATGAAGCAGTACTCATGGCTCTTGGAGATTTAGACTTGGAGGAAGAAGATGATGCTTCTGAGGTAAGTATACTTGAACTTAAAGAAAAGTTGCATTTGTTTTCTAAAACAAAACTTATTTCCTTGATGAGTGCACTAATTGATGACTTTCAAGAATCAACTTCTGATAGGGATGAGCTGTTCAACAGTCTTGCAAGAATCAAATTTGGTTTTATTCATTTAGAAGCTTACAAGAACAATATTGAACAGGAAAATTGCTCTCTCAAGAAACAGGTTGAGCAACTTGATTCTTTAAATAATGATCTTAAGTCTGAAGTTCTAAAATTGACACTCTCTAAAAAAAAGGAAAAAACACCAAGAGTAAAGAACAAGAAAAAGTTGAACTTTAATTGGTCAAGTACAAAGAAGAGTGCACTAATGCAACAGAAATGGTGAATAAACTGAGTCAAGAAGTCTCTAAACTAAAACTTGACCTTGAAAGAGCAAACAGGTGAACAAATTTCTCAAGAATTGTTCATAAGTTGAGTGAAAGATATCACGGTGAAAAAACTGGTTTGGGTTTTCACAAAAGTCTTGATGCTTATTAAGACTGTCACACCCTCTTTTACGTACTCAAAAAAATTCATTTTAAAGTTCGAAAGGGCTTTATTATTTAAGTGACAAGAAATGAAAATTTGTTTCGAAAAAGGATTATTTGCATTTTTTATTCAGAGTCGCCACTTGGCATAATCCGGTGTGCCAAGTCACCTTTGGAAAATCCTTTTCGAAACCATTTGACTCAAAAAATTCATTTTAAAGTTCGAAAGGGCCTTATTATTTAAGTGACAAGAAATGGAAATTTGTTTCGAAAAAGGATTATTTGCATTTTTTATTCAGAGTCGCCACTTGGCATAATTCGGTGTGCCAAGTCACCTTTGGAAAATCCTTTTCGAAACCATTTGACTCTTAAACTGGTTTGCGAATAGAGATTCCGGCTAAGGAATTCTGTTGACCGAGGGGAAGGTGTTAGGAACCCCTCGATCCCGTGGTTCAACCACGGTCGCTTGGCAGAGCGTATCGGCTAAATTGATGTTACAAATGCATAAACCACACAAAAGCAAGCAAAATAATCAAACAATAACAAAACAAAACAAAAATGTAAAGTCTAGTCCAATTATTACAACCCGAGATAAAAATACTAAAATAACCTACACTAGTCCTAAACCACGCTTTACCCGATGCCTCGGGCCTTGATCAAGAGCATCCTTAGCGTACAAAATTCTTCGGGGAATTCCCCGATGAGTAAATACAAATTACCTCGGGGCATTCCCGGTTAAATAAATACACTTTCCAAATACGATAAACAAAACATTCAACAACTATTCCAATTATTCCCACATTACACCAATCCTAAAATTGCCTACCCGAGCTTACTGTTTGCCTACCCGCTCAACAACATACCTCATTCAACATCAACAATGTATCAAAAATATCATAATATTTACTTTTATCAATTTTCGATTCCCGTCCCCAAATTTATTTCAACCAACATGATTAAATAAGTCTCAATCAAATCGACCACGGTAATCTCAATTTCTCCAACATAATATCGAAACGTATCACCACATCATAATCATCAAACAAATACTAACAACGAAGATTCAAACCAAACACACAACAGATAAATCATCCACACCCACAACATCACAAAAAAAGGTCAAGATAAAATAAAGATTCGGTAGAAGAAATGGACCTCGATGAAATTGATCCTTGTCGATAATAAAGAAATCTGAAGGCCAAAATACTCGACTAGAGAACCTCGATTACGATGAATCCAACTCGGTATAGGGAAAAACTAATAGGACAACTTCAAAACCAGTGAGACAAACTTTGTTATACAAAACTCACACAAGAACGATGACGTAATTTGATAACGACAACTCGAAATCCAATATCGACGACGAACCAGGAAACAGAAGAACCCAAGACCCCAACAAACAACTAGGAACCCAAAACCCAACGCAGATCGAGCTCCGGTGAGCTTCGGTGACGGCCAAAATAGTGATTCAAGATGGAAGCTGGAATCGAATAAAACAAATAGTTCCGACTAACCAGTCGACGGCGAACAGTGGAAGAACGACTGGAAGATGGCGGCGGTTCAAACGGCGACAGGCTTTACTGTTTCGCCGACGGAGCTGGCTGGTCTGTTGGTGGTTGATTCGCCCCAGCTGGCGGTTGAGGGAGAGGGAAAGAGAAGGCTAGTCGGTGCTGAGCTGGCCGGCGTCAGCCATGGATGCCAACGGGGTCGTTGGTTGGTTGTCGGCGAAGTTCGTTGAGAGAGAGAGAGTGAGAGTCTAGAGAGAGAAGGAGAGAGTTCGGTCCTTTTTTTTTTTTTATTGTGCTCGGATCCCTGGCCGGCTGGCGGTGTTCGCCTGTGGTGGTGACTGTTTCGTCGGCGACGGACTAGTTCGCCGGTGGGTGGCAGCGATAGAGATGATGGATCGGGGAGAGAGAATAATAGTATTTGGCCCCTTTTTTATTCGTATATGCTGAGGTTCCCCCCTTTTTTTTGTGTGTATGTGTGTATATATTATATTTTCCCCTTCCTGGTCCTTTCTTTTTGGATAAGAAAAAAAAAAGGGGGGGGGGGTGACGTGGGGTAGGGTTAGGTAGGGGTAGGGAGGTGGTTTATTTTGATTGGGTAGGTTGTTAGGATAAGATAGAATTAGTTAGGATAGGTTTTGTTAGGGATTTTGTTATTTTTTTTTTATTTTTTTGTATTTTGTGAGGGTATAATAACATGGGTGAGGGTACACGGTAGGATAAAATAAGAATGGGTAAAAACGATATTGGGAGGGACGAAATTAGGTGTCTACAAAGACTTGTGCTATATCTGTGGAAACCTTGGACATCCAACCACTGAATGTCCAGTTGCTGCCAAAAGCAAATCCAACAGTCTAAATTTGGCAAATAAACTATCTTAGACCAAGAAAAGGATAGCTAAACCTGGTCAGAGAAACAGGTCACGTAACCTGTTGCCTACATGGGCTAGAAGAAATCTGATTCATCCATTTACTCATAAGAAAGGACCCAAGCTTGTCTGGGTTCCTAAAGTTAACCCCTAGTTTGTTTTGCAGGTGAGAGTGAAAGGAGGAAAGAAAAATTTGTGCATAAATAAAGCTTGCTCAAGGCATAAGACTAGAAGAAAATAAAATTTCTTTCACTCACCACATCTAAAGGGGAATGGATCATTTAAAAGATAGCCAGATTTGTAGTGCTCATGTAAGGGGGGAGCAAGGGAGATTTAAAACAAATAAAAAAGAGGATGACTGTGAAACTAATGAGCATGCACAGGAACATGTTGTACCACTTGGTTCAACTGTTGTACAGACTGAGGCATATTGACAGGGGGAATAACAAATCAAGAAATTGATTCATCAATAACACCAATACAAGCTGATGATAATTTTGTTGGTAATTCATAAGAATTGGTGTTGTCACAAGAATCTTGAGATATCTCATGGGAATCAATGGCTTAAGACTATGGTATTCAAATGAAAGTAATTTCACTCTTAAGGGCTATAAAAATATTGACTATGTGGGTTACTTAATTGACTGGAGAAGTACTAAAGGCACTAAGTAGAGAGCATTTTGAAAGAAATAGGTTAGACTTGGGAATGATTAAAATTGCATGAACTCCCCTCAATGATTGACTAGAATAATTATTTTTCTTCTTAATCTTATTAGCTAAAAAGTTATTTTATTCATTCTTGCACATTTAGTTGTGAGTCCCAATTCCAGATTTTTTATTTTTCTAACCTAATTTGGTATTAGATTGTGCAGAAAATAGGTACAAGCAAGCAATATTGAACACAAAGTTCTTTTTATCAGGTATGTTCTACACTGACATAAGCATAGGCTGTCTAAGTTGAAACAGTTGAGCACACCTGTCCAATTCCACACACTTCATCCTCTCATTATCTAATAAATCTAATGAATTGTTGACCAAACTTTCTTTTGATTCTTTCCAAATGGGTGTGCGTAAATGTGTTAATCCTATACCCGAAATTTCTTCTTCTTTCTCAACCAAAATATCAATTGTGTAACATGGATTTGCCAAGCTTGATCATCAATCACATGCAACATATGTTTCTGAATAATGAAAAGGGACATGCTTTCCCTTTTAGTTCCTAATTGGTTATTTTTTTTAGGACTTCTCAGTCCTAAATCAGGTTTGACTTATAAACAAAATAAATGTTCTTGAACAGATGAATCATGTTGCTCTACCTGTTTCAATAAGGAGGGCTAACACTCATTTGAAAAAAAAATTAAACTAGAAGCTGCACAAGACAATCATAAAGTGGAATAAGAGATCCTTAAGGCTAGGATCATAACCTTGAAGCTTGACCTTGATTGATAGAGGGATGAAAATGTTGAAGTCATTCATCAATTGACACAGTTGATATCACTTGTTCCACCTTCCTCATCAGCTCCTCACTATTTGTATCCTTAGTCATGTCCTACTCAATTATTTTGCTTTGTTCAGTACTAGCTTAGGTTTAATGTGGAACACGCTCTGTCAGTTAAATAGAATGGTTATCTTTGCTAAATTGACTCATTTTTGCTCTCTTTAATACATTACTATGTTGGCTAGAGTCTTTAACTGATTATTTTGGTGATAGCCCCAATGACCATGAATAACATAACAAATCACTTTGGCTAGTATATTAGTGCATTAAAATGATTTTTCAATGATGCCAAAAGGGGGAAGATAATAGGGTTGTGCAATGTTTATAACCCATTGACTAACTTATTTTATTCTAGTGTTTTATATTTTAGTGCCTACAGGTGAAGATGGTTGAATGCACAAGACAAGAGGTTTGTCATCATCAAAAAAGGGGGATTTTTTAGGTACTATGTAGTTTTGATGATTGACAAACTGACACATGAATGAAACATGTTGTAAGGGCACGAACTCTAACAATTGTGACACGGAGTGAGTATGAAACTAATTACATTGTGATTTTTGAACTCCAAATTGACAACTGAGCATAGTTAATTAGTACTAATGTTTGATGACAACGACTTTTAATATAGTAATAATAGTATCCTGAAACAAGTGATGGTATGTATGACTACATGATTGTCATAGTTAGTTGTCGAACAGTGTCATTGCATGTATTGTCCCAGTTTGTCATTGAGCATCTACGATATTGTTTGATCCAGGCTCTGTACTTATTCTTTATGTGTCTTAATTCTTTGAAATCATAGAGGACTAAAGAGATTTCTTAAGGAATGAACCAGAGTACTTCTTCTATGATATCCTTATCAACATATAATGGAGTATATATTATGTGATCATAGTATACTGCAACAATATATTTCAACTACTACTTATTCGATATATAAGTGGCACATAGACTCCATTACATTATTATTAAGTTTTACATCCATGCAATGGGACAAAGTACCCGCATATATGCATTATTACATTACATAGAGTAGTAGATCTAGGCATAACATGACGCCATTCCAATTCTATCATCCAGTTTGAACACAAAGGGCATTGGCTTCTCTGAGAGAACCAAACGACGATATCCATTTTGGCGGACGAAGCCAATGTCTCTGCAATAAGTAGTGCTTTCGAGACAGAACACTAGCTTATAATTTCTACCTAGAGGCTTAATTTGGAACCAACTGCTAAAATCGTTGGGATTTCCCAACTTTGCACCTGTGCTTATGGTGTGTAGAATTGGTGGCCATTTTGATACAAGGTTGTCAACCTTCCACACAGCAAAGTTAGAACACAAAGGATAATCAAAATAGAAATGGATGTTTAACGGAGAGGACGCCAAAATCAATTGATATTTATTAGGATTCTTAGGTGTAAAATAAACCGCGATACCATCGTCTTTAGGAAGGTTCGATAGTACTACTGATGTAGGACAAGTAGTGGTTTGTTGTTGATCATCAAGATTAGCAAGACGTACACCTCCAATGTCCATAGTGGTGTAGGCCGGACGTATCCAGTACCTATTGCTTGCGTTGAGGGGTTTGCCATTAGTATCGAGTACACCTAACCATACTTGGTTGGTGGGAGTGTCAGTGGTGGCGCAAGTTGCCAGGGCTGACAAGGGAAGGATTATTGCAAGGGAAAGAAAGAGTAATATGGTCTTCATCTTTAGGGACTTTAGTTTGTTTTGATGATTATTTGTATATCCTTCTTGCTAACCTCTTCTATTTATAAGGCAAAGATTATAATTGTTTTGCTCTAATTAATGTGAACCGTCCACGTTTAATTTGTTTCTCTATGCTAAATGAATGATATATTCGTATAAAAAATGATACTTCCTCAAGTTAAAAAAAATGATTTACTTTCCTTTTTAATCCGTTTAAAAAATAGTGACCCTTTTTCCTTTTTGGCAATAACTTTTCACATGGCATGTTTAGGACCACAAGATTAAAGGGCATTTTGGTACATTTGACACAACTTTAATTTAAGACCACAAGATTCAAAAGTCTTCTTTATTTTCTTAAACTTTGTGTCAAGTCAAAGTTGATCATTCTTTTTTAAACGGAAGGAGTATGTTTTTATTATAATATATAAAGTATAATATCTTCTATTTATAAGACAAAGACTAATTGTTTTGCTATAATTTATGTGAGCCGTTCACGTTTAATTTGTTTCTTTATACTAAATGATGATATATTCGTACAAAAATATCTGTTTTTATTATAATATATAAAGTATAATTTTCAGGAAAATGGATATACCAACACAGGTAGCTAGTTATTTTGTCCACCAAAATTAGAATAGCTGCGGAGACGAAGGCATTTACTTCATCTGCTCACGGAGTCTGAGCAAAAATGAACTCTTTTTCAGTCTTTGGAGTCCAAATGGACACTACTTTAACTTGTGATACAAAACGGACAGTTTGTCCATTTTGGGGCAAACTACAACTAACACTGTTTGTTAAATATTTGGGGTGAAAAATTTGTTATTATGATTTTCCCAAAAATGGGCAAACTACGTTTCATAAACTTCATGTGAATTGTTGATGAGATTCGCTCAGATATTTGATAGATTTCTGAAAATATATTTATTTTTTTTTGTAATGTGAATTGCTGAAGAGATTCCTGAAAATGTGAAAGATTTGTCATTTTAAAGAAAAAAATCACTTATAAATATGGGCAAACTCCATTATTTTTTTTGAAAAAAAAAAATTGTCTATACATTAAGTTTAGCTCAATAAAATAATATTTATTAAAACATGTATACAACGATCTTTAAAGAATATAAAAAATATATATAACGTCTTTATCTATCCATTGATTCAATTGGAGTGTGACAATATAGACTAGTCGGTTCTTGATTGCTCGGTTCTCCAAACTCACAATTTTAAGAACTCCAATGGATATTATGTTGATTTAGTGAAGTCAAACCGTTATTTTCTCTATCAAATCCTACTCTTGTTTGTTGTTGAATAGAATTGTTTGGCCAACCAACACTGAAATTAGTAAAACATGTACTATTTCGAATATCAAATTCATTATCATATGATTTTTCATCCTAAATAGCGCGTTGAGTTTTGGCATACATATCAAGTGTTGCTAAGCGCATTTGGTTACAAAAAATCTCAGAACTACGAAGAAAAGCTAATAAAGAGTCATCATTCCAAATTCGAGTCTCCTCGAAAATTATATTACTGTTACACATTATTTATATGGGATATCCACCAGTGATAAGAATAGAAAGTTCAACATCAAGTACCTTTATTTTTTCTTTGAAAAAGACATACAAAGATGTTCATATTTGAGTATCATTAGAAACACTTGAACCGTTTCCGCAGGGAGACTATATCTAACCGAACCACCTTCGTACAAAACTTCTCCACCCCAAAATTATAAACTAACCCTAACAGTGTCACTCATTATTTTTATCCTTATAAAAAAAAATTCAGTGAATAACGAATGTTGCTCGTGATGAATGAGATAAAATGGTTAACAACAACACATATTTATTAGTGAATTTTTTTTAAATGACAAATCTTTCACATTTACAGGAATCTCTTCAGCAATTCACGTAAAAAAAAAATATTTTCAGAAAGCTGTCAAATTTTTTAGCGAATCTCATCAACAATTCACATGAAGTTTATGAAATGTAGTTTGCCCATTTCGGGCAAACCATAATAACAAATTTTTCACTCCAAACATTTAACAAATGGTGTTAGTTATAGTTTGCCTCAAAATGGACAAACTGATCCTTTTGTATCACAAGTTAAAGTAGTGTCCGTTTTGACTCCAAAGGCTGAAAAAGGGTCCTTGAACTCTCTGCTCATGTTACTTGTTCACTATTTTAAAAAAATAAATTTCACTTTTACTTGTTTCTTTTAACACATCAAGAAAAGACAATTACTTTATTCAATATTTTATCTTAGCATTAATTAATAAGATAGTGTGGTAAAATTAATAACCATGTCAATACTTTATATTTTCTTAATAAATGTGTCAAATTTAAATGTGACAAGTAAAAGTAAAAGTAAACGGAGAGAGTAATAATTTTTGTCCTATTTGAAATTTGAACCGATATTCTTCTACTCATTTCATTAATTAATAGGTCACGATACCAATTTTTGTTAAATTACTCATGGAATATTCCTATTCAAGATGAGTATGAAGTCCTTGTCAAGTAAATAGCAATATTTTTATGAAATGCTAAAAAATGTGAGAAATGCAAAAGAAGCTATTCATCAGAAAATAACATGGGGAGAGCTAATCTTATCTATAATCTATAATCTATAATTTATAATCTATAATTTATATCTATATCTACAATATATTAAGAGTGTGAAGACCCTTAGAAAAATGATTTGAACTTTTTGCCCTTCATTGAAAGGCTCCACAATAGACGAAATCGTCTTTTTACTATTTTACACAATTTACTATTTTATTAAATCAAGGACTCTTAAAATTTAAAACTCCTAAAATAAACAAAACGGTCATTGTTATGAAATATAAAGAAAAAACAAGAAGAATAAATAGAGAGAGAAGAGGGAGACATCTTTATTTCTCTTGATGGATGAGAGATCGTAAGATAGTAAATACAATGAACAAAACTCCTCTATTTATAGGAAAAATTTACTCCTAGTCCGAGTAAAAGACGGATGCTTCAAATCCTAATAGATATCAAAGTAGATCTTGATAGACATCCACTATAATGTAAATACATTTATAACACTCCCCCTTGAATGTCTAATTGGTACATAATGTGACTAGTTAAAACCTTACTAGAAAAAACTCAGTAGGAAAAAAAAATATAGTGAAGGAAAAAGAGTACACATCTCTAATAATACGCATTTCAGTTGCCTCATTAAAAAGCTTATAAGGAAAACCCAGTGGGACAAAACCTCGTAAGAAAAAAATAGTACAGTGTATATTAATTCCCCCTAATGAGAACATCCTTGAACCTTTGCATCACGATCTTGTGCACCATCTTCTTAAAAGTTGTAATTGGAGAAGACTTGGTGAATAAATCAGTCACATTGTCAATTGAACGAATCTGTTGCATGTTAATATCATCATTCTTTTGTAGCTCATGTATGTAGAAAAGCTTTGGGAAAATGTGCTTCGTTCTATCTCCATTTATGAATCCTCCCTTAAGATGTGCTATGTATGTTGAATTATCTCTGTATAAAATTGTGGGTAGATTGTCATATTTCACACCACATTTTTCTCGAATGAGATGTATCATGGACCTCAACCATACACATTCTCGGCTTGCTTCATGAATAGCTATTATCTCAGCATGATTCAATGAAGTGGCTACAATAAACTACTTTATATATCTCTAAGATATGGCAGTATCACCACTTGTGAACACATTGTATGTTTGAGACCGAGATTTATGTGGGTTAGATGAGTACCCAACATCAGCATGACCAGTAAGATCGGGACTGCAATCTTTAGAATAAAATAAACTTATGTATCTTATCCCATTTCGATGTCTCCTGGTAGGAGTAGAAATATACCTTGCTAACAAATTGAGTGAAAGACTATATTGGGTCTTGTAGTTTTTTACAAGATACATGAGTGCACCAATTGTACTAAGATATGGTACTTCATAACCAATCCAAATTGATATATTTCTCTTTTCAGCAAATAATCTTATTGCTTTTGAAAACTCTCCAAGAGTTTCAATAATTTTCAAGCCGTAAGCTTATATAATATAAGGATTATCAATAAGTTTTCTAAAAACTTTTATATTTTGAATCCTTAAAGAAGTTTTCATACAAATTTTGTCAAAGTGACAATATTCAACATTTTATTTATGACATCTTCAAGTGTCTGGACTGCAAATCAAATAAGTTTTCACTTACCAAGATGCATCCTTTCATGTCACTTGATAAATATTTCTACGCCAGCATGCTTAAATAAACGTAGAATTTAGATCCTCGTAATCTTTCACAATATTGCGCCAACATTGTGTTAAAGATATTGATGATATATCATTTCGTATCAGTTCACAATGCGACATAACATTTTGAGATCTCATCACTTCATTATTTTCAGGTACATGAACCTCTCATAAGGTTTCATGAAGTGTTATGTCGTTGGCTCTTCAAGAGCTCATTGCCTTCTTATTATAATTATTTGCTCCTTATTTTTCAAGGACTATTTCATTTTGAACCGATCAGTCTATCATGCTTCATGCATGCATAGAATTTATCCTTTAGGAACACAAAATAAGAGCACTTACGCTTAATATGAGATGCTTTCAGCATTTGACTTGAATTATCTTTTGGATGAGGATATGGTGATAATTCCTAACATATTTCATAGCGCTTATAATCTCCCCTTATGTTAGGAAAACTAGCATACATCCTCTACTTCTTTGAGGAATTCATCTTTGTGCATTATGGTATATTCATTAATCGTATACCGCACATCAAAATTATTAGATAGAATAATTGGTTTCCGACCTTGAACCAATTGAGAGGGAAGAAATAATCATAATTTATTGGTCTAATACATACAAATGCTACCGCAATATATCATATTTTAGACCAATACATGAAGTTTTGTTCTCATTAATAATGGTTTAGCTATTTATCGAAGGCATTCAATGCCAAACCATCATCATCAAGATAACTTTCTTGATTACACAATCTAAAAATTATGTTCTTAACTCAAGATTATTGATCAAGCAACTTTATGAATGTCAAACTGCAGGTTGACAATGAATGTACATGTGATCATCTTATTGATGCATCTTTTCAACATATCACATGATAGATGAACGAACCCTTATTCACCTTTTATAATTTTCAGATTTGAAGGGATCCAATCCCAATATTATTTGGTCCAACCAACTTATCATGAAAACAAACGACATAAAAAATTCTTGAAGAATCTTCTAGTTCTTCAA
The DNA here is from genome assembly GCF_002878395.1 of Capsicum annuum. Taxonomy (NCBI): domain Eukaryota; kingdom Viridiplantae; phylum Streptophyta; class Magnoliopsida; order Solanales; family Solanaceae; genus Capsicum; species Capsicum annuum. Next base: position 213,757,639 of record NC_061115.1, on the reverse strand, counting down.
TTCATGCACATCTTCGAGATGTCACAATCGTTCATATCAATTTATGAACTTTTATTCTAGTACACTCCAAGTTTACCATGACATGTATTTTTTCTTTAGTAAATTTCAGATTTACTATTACATGAATAAATTTTAGATTTACTACTTCAAAAGTAGATTTCAAAATTATTCAACCTCTTTCGGAGGTGAGTTGTGATACCATCACAATCAAGTGCACGTTTGCATTAACAAATTTCTCATTCCCCAGTAATTGAATATAATCATGCCTTAAAGCTATCAAATTATGATAGTTTATAACCTCTTTCAAGATTTTGCTACTTCAGAAGCAAATCGAGGCATACATATGATGTAGAGAATCTTCTCTAGTATATCTTATAATCATATAAGCGTGTCAAAATATCGTCACTTTTGATGATCATTATCATATTGTCCCTCCACGCGTATATTCGTGCATTTAATCACTTGTCTTCTTTTAGACATATTATGCACTGCCACCAAATACACCTCAAGAATTAAGTAAGTTGTCATATTTCAGACTTATCATGTATTGCTACCACATTCACTTCATGGAATGGAGCATATTCAATGGGCCGAATTTCATGACTTTTCATTAAACACCCATTATTTTGTCTTAGCCATCATAATATCATCAATATGGTGTATTGAGATTCAAACTCAACATCTTATCCATATAAATGCGTCTTAGGCATGAATCGATGGGACTTGAACCCAACATATTATCATCCTTTTTGATAATATTATTTTTGAGGAATAAATTTAAAATATAAATGGTTTCAAACCAATAATTTTTCCTAAAATCCAATAATAATTATATTAATAGTAGCAAAAGAAAGATAACATAAAGAATTACTAACCTTGAAATCCTTCAGATTTATAATCTCACCTTTTCTGACAGAGTTTCGTGCTGATAACGTGTTATAAAACAATAAAGAACAATAAGAAGAATAGAGAGAGTGATTCTTATTTCTTCTCTTGATGATGAGAGATCGTAAGATTGTAAATACAATGAACAAAATTCCTCTATTTATAGGGAAAATTACTCCTAGTCCGAGTAAAAGACGGATGCTTCAAATTCTAATAGATATCAAAGTAGATCTTGATAGATGTTGATAGACATTCATTATAATGTAAATACATTTATGACAGTCATTTAATTTATAAAATAGTAACTTGATTATTGTTCTCGTGTTTGGCAAAACAAAAGTTACCTACTTTAAAAAATTATATAAGTTACCTACTATAAATAAAATTATTGTGAAACAATAATTGCCGATTGTGAAACAATAATTGCCGATTATGAAAAAAAAATCCCAATACAAATTGCCTACCAAAACCCCCAACTAAATCCTAACAGAAATCATATAGGAATCTCTTATAAATCCATTGTTTTTGTCAGCTTTAAGAATTTGATAAAAAAAAATTACGGAGTCTTATGAACTTGCATCTCCGCTCTTCTCCTTCATTTGTCTTAGATATCAATTTTTTTCACTGTTCTTTGATAATTATCATTATTAATTTATCTCAACATAAAATTAACATCTTTATGTTGGTTATTAACAATATATGTGGAGGAAGTTGAAGATGTTTGTAAACGAAGTTATGTTCCAAATAGTTTGATCTTAAAATGAGTTTGAGGCATATATTTCTTCCTACGTACATATTGATTGTATTACCACTCTTATTACATGTGATATCAACTTGAAATTTTTTACCAGATTCTTTATCTTCAGTTTAAGTTCATTATTTTAAAGGTTTTTAAATTTGTCCTTAACCTAATGTGCGAATTGTTACGTGTGCTTTTTGGTATTTTATAAGTGTATTCTTAATTTTTTGAATTGGTTTATCTTTAATTTGGATTGGCTTGTTTGAAAGTTAGATGATCTACATAAATTTATGCATCGTAGTTAACGAAATTGATCAGTGATTTTTGTTGTTTTGGTTAAATTTTTTTGAATTGATTTGTTTGAAAGTTAGGCAATCTATATAAATCTATGCATCGTAATTAATGAAATTGATCAATGTTCCTCTTTGTTTTAGTTAAAGTAATAAAGATAAAAAATATATGTACAATTTAAAACTTATAATTTACGGTACAAAAATTGAATTATACATTTTGAGATATGTGGTTGGTGTATGGAGTGATTGGTGAAAGTTCGGGTAGAAAACCACAAAGATATGTGGTTTGGGCCCTTCACTTTATTCGCATGTCGTCATACTAATTTTCAAGTTGTTTGTCCATAGAGAAAGGAAAGAATGATTCGAATAGAGAAAAAGAAAATAATGTCAGATGTGTATAGAGAGTTTGGTGAAAGTTTAAGTAGAACTAAAAAAGTGTGATTTGATCCTTCACTTTATTCAGATGTCATCGTAATAATTTTTAAATTGTTTGTCGCTAGAGAAAAGGGAAAGAGTGATTTGTAATATGAGATCGCATAATTTTGATATGAGATCGCATAATTTTGATTTAGACGATCATTTAGATATGTATAGAGCGTTGGTGAAAGTTCAAGTAGAACTAAAAAAACATGTGTTGATTTATTCAAAAGTCATCATAATAATTTCTAAATTATTTGTCGGTACAATAAAAGAAAAGAGTGATTTGTAACATGAGATCTCATAATTTATTTTAGATGATCATTTGAATTTATAAATGTTTTGTATTTATATTATGAATACTTCTAGAGTTTTTTTCCGTTGATCGTGAGCTATTGCCCTATTATGCCTATAGAATGTGAATTTGGGGTTTATGTGTTAATGTCAAGTTGGTTGTTGTAGCTGGTGTTAGAGTTATTACCAGTGGTATTGATAAGGGACTTGTTGATTGTGTGTTGATCTCCTATCATGATGGAGGGACTAATATCTTAAGATGGACTGACATCAACATGGGAACATGGTCTTGCTGAGATACATAAAACTTTAGTGTCTAATGACCTCCGTGGTCGAATGGGTAGAAAATCAAAAAAATTAAAATACTTTAGATATTTTTTTTCATTTACTTCATAAGTCATCATAATAATTTTTCACTTTTCCTATTTTTCCTTTAGTATTAGAAAGTGATCTTTTGACTTCCATAGTTTTGTTAGAGTAATTGAGCTTGGGTCACGCTTTATCTTTGCACAAATAAAAATAGGGAAAACGACATTGTTTAACATTATTTAAAACAAATCGTCCAAGTTTGAGATTTTGCCAAAAAGTGGTTAGTCGGATAAAATATTTTCACTTTATATCCATTTTCTAATTTGGGTCACTTTGACCCATATAGTTCAGATACAGTCCATATACAATACTAATACAATTCACACACAATACTGATACAATTTTCAACTTGAGTCATTCGGACCTTTTAAAAAACGGTATAATTGTTATATAGAATGAGCATCTATGTAAGATATATGTATAAAAATCGTATAGTTCTATCAAATATGTATATATATAAAATATATAAAAATATATATATAGAAAGTATTTAAAAATTATATAATTGTTGTATAAAATGTCTTAAAAAAAAGTACAATTATTGTATAAATTATGTATCTAAATTGTATATTTTTCGTATAAACATTTATAGGTATAAGATATGTATAGAAACTGTATAGAAGATGCGTAAAAATGAAATAGAACAAGCTGACAAATTGAAATGGCTAAAAAATGGAATTTAAATTTCATGACCATTTTCGTGAAAATAGTTTAATTTGAAGTGTCGTTTCTGTCCTTTTCCCATAAAAATATGCTTTAATATTTTAATAAATGGCCCAAAAGGCCGACTTTTGATTTTAAAAAATCATAATAATTTTTATGTTATTTGTCGATAGAGAAAAAGCAAACAATGAGTGATAACATGAGATTTCATAATTTATTTTAGAATATATATATATATATATATATATATATATATATATTAAGAGTTGAAGGGTCATAGAAATGTTGTTTGGACTTTTTGTCCTTCATTAAAAGTCTTGCTTTAGACAAAATCGTCTTTTCACTATTTTTTTCCTAATATTTAAGTGTTGAAAATTAATTAAATATATTTATGGTAAAACCTTTCCTTATTAGAAGTCATCAAAATTAGTGATTTTTTCTAATATTTAAGTGTTGAAAATTAATTAAGTATATTTATGACAAAACTTTTCCTTATTATAAGTCATCAAAATTAGTGACAATTAATACTTTTTTCATTAGTTTGAGAATTCTAAACCAACTAAATTTAATTTTAAGAACATTTGAAAAATCTAGAAATAAATATAAAAGCGTTAGAATAAAAAAAAGAGAAAATGCACTGTTTCCACCCTGAACTATAAACGAAATTGCTGAGACACACTCCAACTTAAGGGGGGTCCTATTACCCCTTGGACTAATTAAAATCTTATTTTTGGCAATCTTAGTGCCTACGTGGCACACTGCATAAAATCAACATACTGAAGGTCCACGTAGGCACACATATGTGCCACGTATGTACCACGTAGACACTAAGATTATCAAAAATATGGTTTTAATTAGTCTAGGGGATAATAGAATCCCCTTTAAGTTCGGGTGTGTCTCAACAATTTCGATTATAGTTCAGGGTGGACACAGTGCATTTACTCTAAGAAAAATTTAAGAAGCATCAAATTTTAAATTTTTTAAGTACGTAATAAGAATGTAATCAATTATTTAAAAAATAAAAGTCTACAATTAATATATTACAAACTAAACACTTTATAGTAGTAGGGGTTCGAATATTTCTCGGAATCATATTTTTGGCAAAAAAAAATTGCTTTACTTTTTGCAAAACAAAAACTATCGTAGAAGTATATATTTATTTTGGCAAAATAAATAATCATCGTGAGTCCTTTTTTTTTTACTATAATACAAGAGACCTATAGGATTCGAAAAATCAAATTCATTTTAATTTATGTTATGAAATATAAAATAAGAACAAAAAGAATAAACAGAGAGAGAAGAAACTTCTTTATTGAGGGATGCGAGATTATCAGATTTAGAATACAATGAACAAAATTTCTATATTTATAGGAAAAAATACTCCTAATTTTTGACTAAAAGACAGATACTTCAAATCCTGATAGATATCAACTAGATCTTGATAGATCTTTTTAAATCTTGATAGACACTCACTATAATGTAATACATTTATAACACTCCCCTTTGAATGTCTAATTGATAGATAATGTACTTTGTTAAAACCTTACTAGAAAAAATCTAGGGGAAAAAATTTAGTGAAGGAAAAGAGTACACATCTCTAATGATACGTATTTCGGCTGCCTCATTAAAAACCTTACAAGGAAAATTCAGTGGGACAAAACATCGTAAGGAAAAAAGAGTATAACGCATATTAAATCCCCTAATGAAAATATCCTTGAACCTTTGCATCCCGATCTTGTACACCATCTTCTTGAAAGTTGCAATTTGAGGAGATTTGGTGAATAAATCAGTCGCACTGTCACTTGAATGAATCTGTTGCCCGTTAATATCACCATTCTTTTGTAGCTCATACATGTAGAAAAACTTTGATGAAGTGTGCTTCGTTCTATAACCTTTTATGTATCCTCCATTAAGATGTGCTATGCATGCTGTATTATCTCCGTCTAAAATTATGGGCACATTGTCATATTTCAAACCACATTATTCTCGAATGAGATGTATCATGAACCTCAACTATACACATTCTTGGCTTGCTTCATGAATAGCTATTATCTCAGCATGATTTGATGAAGTGCTAGATAGGCTGCTTTATATATCGCTAAGATATGGCAATACCCCACATATGAACACATAGCATATTTGAGACTGAGCTTTATGTGGTCAAATAAGTACCTAACATCAGCATAGCCAACAAAATCAGAACTGCAAACTTTAGAATAAAATAAGCTCATGTCTTTTATCTCATCTCGATGTCTCCTAGTACGAGTAGAAATATACTTTGCTAACAACTTGACTGAAAAGGCTATATCAAGCCTTGTAGCATTTGCAAGATACATTAGTGTTATGCACCAATTGCACTAAGATATGATACTTCATATTTCTCGTTTCAACAAATAATCTATTGCTTTTGAAAACGCTCCAAGAGTTTCAATAATATTCAAACCATAAATTTATCCCTAAAGATAATAAACAAGTTTCCCAGAAACTTTATATGCTTCAGGCATTTTAAATCTTTTAGGAATTTTCATATAGATTTTTGTCAAGTGAAAATATCAATATATGTGAGATCTTCAAGTGTCTAAACTGCAAATCAAATAAGTGTTATGCTTACCAGGATGCATCCTTTCATGTCACTTGATAAATGTTTCTACATCAGCGTGATTAAATAAACGTAGAGTTCAAATCCTCGTAATCTTATATAATATTGTGCCAATATTGTATCAAAGATAACATCAATGATATATCATTTTATATCAGTTCACAACATGACATAACATTTTGAGATTTCATCACTTCATTATTTTTAGGTACCTGAACCTCTCATAAGGTTTCATGAAGTGTTATGTTGTAGGCTCTTCAAGAGCACATTACCTTCTTATTATGATTGTTTGCTCCTTATTTGAAACCGATTGATCTACCATGCTTAACACATGCATAGACTTTATCCTCCATAGATACAAAATAGGAGCACTTGCATCTTAAATATAAGATGCTTTCGGCATTTGACTTGAATTATCTTTTGAATGAGGATCTATTGATAATTTCTAACATATTTCATAGCCATTTATAATCTCCCCCTTATGTTAACTAGCATACATCCTCCATCTTCTTTGAGGAATCTATCTTTGTGAATCATGGTATATTCATTAATCGTATACCACACTTCAAAGCTATTAGATAAAATAGTTGATTCCTGACCTTGAACCAATTGAGGG
>NC_061115.1:213709941-213750664 GCF_002878395.1 Capsicum annuum | reverse complement strand
GGGTCTAATGCATACAAGTGTTATTGTATGCAACATATCATATTTCAGACCAACACATGAAGTTTTGTTCTCATTAGTAATGGTTTAGCTATTTATCGAAGGCATTCAATACTAAACCAACATCATCAAGATGAATTGTCTTAATTACACAGTCTGAAAGTTATGCTCTTAACTCAATTTTATTGAGCAAAAAACTTTATGAATGTCAAATTGCAGGTTGACAATAAACTTGCATGTGATCATCTTATATCGACGCATCTTAATAGATCACATGAAAGGTGAATGGGCCCATATTCACCTTTTATATTTTTCAGATTTTGAGGGATAAAATTCCAACATTAGTTGGTCCAACCAACTTGTCATGAGAACAACCAACATAAGCAATTCATGAAGAATCTTTTATTTCTTCAACATATGTCTAATACTCAATATGCACATTTTTAGAATGTAGCAATCGTTCATGTCAATTTATGAACTTTTATACTAGTAAACTCCAAATTTACCATGACATGTGTCTTTTTACTTTAGTAAATTTCAAATTTACTATTACATGAATAAATTTTCGAATTTACTACTTCAGAAGTAGATTTCAAAATAACTCTTCTCAATTGTTTTGCCTCTTTCGAAGGTGAGTTATGATTCCACCACAATAGTGCATATTTGTATTAAAACAATCAAAATTCGCATTCCCCAGGAATGAAATATAATCGTGTCTTAAGTCTATCAATTTTTGATAGCTTATAATATCTTTCATGATATTGCTACTTCAGGAGCAAATCGATGCATACATATAATGTAGAGAATTTTTCTCTAACATATCTTATGATCATAATATGCGTGCGAAAATATCATCACATTTGATGATCATTATCATATTGTCCCTCCACGCATATATTCGTGCATTCAATCACTTGTCTTCTTTCAGACATATTATGCACTGCTACCACATTCACTTCAAGAATGGAGCAAATTGTCATCTTTCAGACTTATCACATATTGCTACCACATTCACTTCATGGAATGGAGCATATTCAATGGGTTAGATATCACGACTTTTCACCACATACCGATTATTTTGCCTTAGGCATCATAATATCATCAATATGGTGAATTGAGATCCAAACTCAACGTCTTATCCATATAAAGGCATCTTAGGCTCATAAATCAATTGGACTTGAATCCAACATTTATCATCATGGTATATCGAGCTCTAATTCGATGCATGTCTTACCCTTTTAATGAGATAAGACTTGAATCCATCATCATACTTTTTAACAATGTTGTTCTTCATGAACAAATTATATAATAAATGGTTTTAAACCAATTATTTTTTCTCAAATCCAACAATAATTATATCATTAGCAGCAAAAGACAAATAACATAAGGAATTACTAACCTTGAAATCCTTTAGATTTATAATCTCACCTTGTTTGGCAGAGTCTCGTACTGATAACGTGTTATGAAATATAAAATAAAAATAACAAGAATAAATAGAGAGAGAAGAGACTTCTTTATTTCTCGTGAGGATGAGAAATTATCAGATTTATAATACAATGAACAAAACTTTTCTATTTATAGGGAAAAATACTCCTAGTTTCTGACTAAAGGACAGATATTTCAAATCCTAATAGATATCAACTAGATCTTATAACAATTTATTAATATTTCGATAAAAGGAGCTATTTTGTGTGGTGATTGAATTATTACCGCGAATAATACAAAAGCCCTCTTTTGTTCTAATGATACCAATCATATAGGATTCCAAAGAATCAAATTCTTTTTCATTTATTAACACTCATATAAAAGGAGTTGCTTTGTGTGACAATTGAATTGTTGTCCGAAATTGAAGACACGTGTAGTTAATTTCTCCTTTAATACTATTTAATACAAAAAATAAAATAGACATTTATAATATGTCTGTTTTAACTGCTTCAATCATAATTTTATTAAATATCACCACTAATTAATTATTATAAGTCATCTAATTATTAAAAAACTAATAATATTTAATAAAATAGGAAAAATAGATATAAAATGATAAATTAACTCTTGATGTTTCAAATACTTATGTCCTATATGTACCCACTTAAATTTTTTCCACATATCTCTTTTTACTAAATATCTCTCCCAAATTAATTATTATAAGTCATCTAAGTATTAAAAAATTAATAATATTTAATAAAAAAAGGTAATATAGACATAAAATGATAAATGAGTTCTTGATGTTTTAAATTAACTTGACATCTTATATGAGGCTTATTTAAATATTTTTTCACAAATATTTTAATAGTAATTTTGCTATATCACTTTTTACTAATATCTTCCCTAATTAATTATAAGTCATCTACTATTAAAAAATTAATAATATTTAATAAAAGGGTAATATAGACATAAAATAATAACTTAACTCTTGATGTTTTAAATTAATTTGATGTCTTATATGAGGCTCACTTAAATTTGTTTCACAAATACTTTTTGTAGTAATTTTGTTATATCACTTATAATTAGTTGTTATAGGTCATTTAAAGCATGTTTGCTTGGCTGCGTCAATCGTGATTTTACTATATCACATCTAATTAATTATTATGGCCATCTAAGCATTGTGCCACTTAAATTGACATTTTTGATTTATTACCTCACTTATAAAGAATGATAAACAGATAACATATAAACATGATTGTTTGTGTTGTCCACTCAGATATTTTCTTTTATATTTCTTTATTTTAGTTTCCTTTTTAATCTGTTATATATTTGAGAATTATGTAAAAGTATTATAAATCTTAATAATTAGTAACATAAAATATTTAAAAGGACGTAAAAAAAATTAGTTGACTCTCTAAATTTTATCACTGCCACATCAATTGAGATAGAAGAAAAAAATACTATAAATCACAATAATGAATAATTTAAATACTTTTTAAAAATATATAAAAAATTTAGCTAACTATCAAAATTGTATCAATACCACACAAAATTAGACAGAAAGTGTAATATATATTATTTAAAAAATTACGTAAAAAGTATATAAATCACAATAGTTAATCTAAAAATATTCTTCGCATTGGGCTCGTCTTGACACGTACCATATCAGACCTAGTATATAGTAGAAATAATCCAAATCAACTCTTTTTTTCTTTAATTAATTCTTGATTTTCTTTTACCTTCTCCTTAATAATCTCTTGATATAAGTGTTGCATGTATATTTTTTTATCAATTAATGAGTATTGAATTTTAAACGTTATATAAATATTAACGAAATTATATTTAAATATATGTCACATAACTATTAATTAAAATATATGTAAATTGTTATTAATGAAATTATATTTAGATGTATGTCACATAAATATTAATTAAAATATATTTAAATTGTAAGTTTTTAAAAAGGTTTTAAGTTTAAAAAAATGATTGATATTATTATATTAGAGTTTTTAAAATTTAAAGGTTCTTTCAATCTTTGACCGACACTCGCAAGGGTTCAAGCTACAATTTTTTACTCTTTCTCAACTATATAGCTGCAATAGTCGATGACCTAATCAAGGGACTGATGATAAGAACAATGTAAAGTAAAAAACACACAATGTCACGTGAAAATTTCCTTAATCAAGGGAGAAAAAATTCATAACCAACATCGTAGGATTTAATTATCAATCAATTCATTAAAATCAAGAAAACGTTAAAATTACAAACTCTTAAAATCCTAGGATTAAACTCTTAATCCTTAACTCACACAACTCTTTGAACATCCATTACAATAATTCTATTGTAATCCTCGTAATTCGACAAAAATTAAATGATGCTTGGATGCACTATTGACTTGTCTCGGCCTTTATATGATATTGTCTTCTCATAAAACCTATGCTGTAAATTAAGCACATTAACAGTTCTCACTTTCACCTATTAAAGGAGCAGATTTTATTTTCTTTATCACACATAGTAAAAAAAAATGGGAGTGAAGGAATAATATCATAATTGCAAAGCAATGACATGAAGAAACAAATGTGAAAGTATCAAGGCATAAATAATTTATAGTATAAATTTTGATTAAATAAACATGGACGTTAATTTATAATGATCGAAATCAACTTATTGTTTTTCAAATTATTTTTTCTTCTTAAATTGTAAGTCAAAAATTGAATAAAGTAATAGGAAAAATTAACTAAATAAACTTATTAGATTGTTTATTACAAGTTCTAGCAACTCTTTTTAGTTTTCAAGTTATAGCAACTTTCATTTTAAAAAAATACTTAAAAATATTTTTGTCATTTTTTAAAAAAGGTATATCAAAATAATTATAGAAATGAAAAATAAAAATTTAATATAACTACTCTAGAATATTCCTTCCTTAAATGTAGTTAACTTTAATAATTGATATTAATCCCATCCCCAAATCCCTCTAACCATTATTTTTTCTCCTATTTTAATGTCTCAATTAAGAGTTTCCATCTTTATACACTTTCATATTTTTTTGCGCACGATTTTATTGTTCCAGTATACTAGTTTCAGATTATATTTTTTGTTTTATGCAATTTTTGGACTTTTTTTTTAAATCAAACATAAGTTATTGTTGTGTTATTAAAATATGAATTTTGATTATTTGCATTCAATCATGATACGTCATGGAGAGAAATGAAAGTCGTCAGGTATTTTACATTGTTTAGCAAATTGATATTTTGATATCAAATTTATTTAAAGAATTAAATATTTTTCTTTATGTTCTTTCTTACATCCGTTGTTGATAAAATCTTGAAGTTTGTTATATTTGTTATTGTATATTTATGGGTTGCATGAACAAAGCAAGAATTATATAATTGTTGTTGAAACCGGTATATCTAGGGACTTTGGTATTGACAGAATTATGTATGATACAAGTACAAACTACAAAGGATTAGTAGATTTCATTGTATAATATTCGTATGTCTTATGTATTTTTTGTGTTTATTTTTAAAAAAGTAATCAACCATCAGATTATATGAAGTATGTTATGAATGTTATGTGCAGTTGTGGAGAATTTCAAATGGATGAAGTACCATGTTCTCATGCGATGACTGCTATTATGTGGGCCTCACTCGACTCTCCAACTCGGTATAGATTCCCTCCTTCCAACCCTTTGAGATACTTGAGACTTGATTCCCTCATAACTTGGGTAGGTTGGATGTCCTAAGTTAAGACCCAGTTGTCCTTCTTTCTTCCATTTCTTTCCTTGAATAATGATCCGGTCAAAATTTGGTCTCATTGTCTACTTTTTTTGGTTTGAAAACACTCTGTATTTACATCCAAAAAGCGGCATGACGTAGACACTTAATTTTGTCCCTCCCCGATATCACTTTTACTCATTTTATCTTATCCTACCATGTACCCTCAACCATGTAATTATCCCTTCACAAATAACAAAAAATCAAAACCAACTCTAAACAAATCTTATCCCAAAATTCCCACATAATCCCAATTGATAACAAATTAACAACCTTCCCTGTTAAAAGTGGACAACACATCACTATCCTACCCCACCTCACTCCTACCCGATGTGACCCTCCTCCCTTTATCTACCTTTATTTTTTGTTTGTTTATTGACATATTTTGCTGGCCATTTTTCCAATTACACACCTCAAAAAGAGTGGGCCCACGTAATTTTTCTTTAACAATATATAACGTCGCATATACCAAGGGGAACATAATCAACATCATCTTCTCTACCTTATACCATCACAGCAAGACTCCAATACACACAGTAACAACCATACTCACAGACACCATCAAAAATTTCCATTCACACACTAAAACACCACACATACAGTGGTACAAAAAGAGAATTAGTAGCGAAGGAAGAGGGAAAATGAGAATTAGACATAAGATAATAGAGAGTCGATTGGAGAGGGGTTGAACAGAAGCTGACTGGGTGTTGAGTTTTTTTTTCGGCGATTTGTTCGCTAGAATCGTCCATCCACTGCCGAACTCAGTCGTCGACCAGACCCATTCCCACCAGCTCTTCCACCACTCCAAAAACCGATCAAACCCACACCATATCGATTCAAATACCCGACCCATTCTTTTCCATTCCCGTCTCTGTCAAATCCTTCGGTGAAGCTCACCGGATCTTTAAAAAGTAGCGAAATTCATGGTCAAAACAGTCCACAAATTTCAGTTGAGCATCGGTCTTTCGGGTTCTATTTTGAATCACCAAGTTGGGTTTACTTTGAAGTCGAAATTTGGTTTCTATGTTGGTTGTTGATTCAAACAGAGGTCCGATCGAAGTTTGATGAGTTGTTGTTCGCCGTTGAGGTTCTTCGGTCGAGGTCCGGTGGCGAAGCTCCATCCTTTGACCTGTAATTCAGCATACTCAAAGATCGATTGAGGTTCGATTTTTACTCTTTATCTCAATATCTCATTTTGATTTTGCAAATATGTTGGTGAATTACGCGGTGGTTTATGTTTGTTTGGCTGATTGAATATGAGGTTTGATGTTGTTGAATTAGTTGTTCGAATTGATGTACACGTTGAATTAGGTGAAATTTATTGGCTAATAGATAAAATATAAAAATCATTGATTTGGGGTCGGACGTTGGGGATTGATAAAAAAATGAATATTCATTACTTTTGATTTATTGTTGATATGGAACGTGATACAATTATGATGTGTTGAAATGGATAGGCAAATGTAGGTTCGGGTAGGCAGATTTTAGGATTGGTGACTTGTTGAATGTGTGAATATTTGTTGAATGGTTCTTTCTATTTCAAACGCTTAAAATTGAGAAAATGTATTCATTTTATCGGGGAATGCCCCAAAGTCTGATGTATTTATTCACTTGGGAATGCCCTGAGGTATCTTGTATTCGGAGGACATTCCCGATGAAGGACCGAGGCCTCGGGTAAAGCATGGGAGCGTAGTTAGGATTAGTGTAGGTTAGAGTAAGATTTATTTTTCGTATTTTTTATTTTGGACTGTATAATTGGACTAAACACTATATTTTGGATTTGTTTTGTTTCATGTGTTTGATTGTTTTATGTGTTTCGTGTGATTTATACATTTGTAATGTCAAATTAGCTGATACACCTCACCAAGCGACTGTGGTCGAACCACGGGATCAAGGGGGGCCTAACACCTTCCCCTCGATCAACAGAATTTCTTAATCGGAAACTCTGTTGGCAGATCAGTTTTTAAAGTCAAACTGTTTTGAAAAGGATCTTTTAAAGGTGACTTGGCACATCAAATTATGTCAAGTGACGACTCTGAATAAAAAATGTAAATAATCCTTTTTCAAAACAAATCTTCACTTTGTCACTTTTAAAACCCTTCCAAACCTTAAAACAAATATTTTCGGAGTTAAAAATGGGGTGTGACAACCCTCCTGAAAAATGAGATTTTACTTTCTGTTCAGGACCCTCCTGAAAAATTGGATTTCACTTTATTTTTAGGACCCTCCAGAAAAATGGGATTTTACTTTATGTTCAGGACCCTCCTGAAAAATGGGATTTTACCTTTTGTTCAGGACCCTCCTGAAAAATGGGATTTTACCTACTGTTCAGAACACTCCTGAAAAATGGGATTTCACTTTATGTTCATGACCCTCCTGAAAAATGCGATTTCACTTTATGTTTAGGACCCTCCTGAAAAATGGGATTTTACTTTCTGTTCAGGACCCTCCTGAAAAATGGGATTTTATCTTCTGCTTAGGACCCTCCTGAAAAAATGGGATTTCAATTTATGTTCAGTATCCTCCTAAAAATGAGATTTTACTTTATGTTAATGTCCCTCCTAAAAAATGGGATTTCACTTTATGTTCAAGACCCTCCTGAAAAATGGAATTTTACTTTTTGTTCAAGACCCTCCTGAAAAATTGGATTTTACTTTATGTTCAGGAACCTCCTGAAAAATGGGATTTCACTTTCTGTTCAGGATCCTCCTGAAAAATGGAATTTTACTTTCTGTTCAGGACCTTCCTGAAAAATGGAATTTTACTTTATGTTCAGGACCCTCCTGAAAAATGAGATTTTACTTTCTGTTCAAGACCTTCCCGAAAAATAAGATTTTACTTTATGTTCAGGACCCTCCTGAAAAATGGAATTTTATCTTCTGTTCAGGACCTTCCCGAAAAATGAGATTTCGCTTTATGTTCAGGACCCTCCTGAAAAATGAGATTTTACCTTCTGTTCAGGACCCTCCTGAAAAATGAAATTTCACTTTATGTTCAGGACCCTCCTGAAAAATGGGATTTTACTTTCTGTTCAGGACCTTCCTGAAAAATGGGATTTTACTTTCTGTTCAGGTCCCTCCTGAAAAATGGGACCACGCTTTCAAAGATTACATACTGCCTTATGATAATCTTTGTGTGGGATAGTTTTAGTTCTAGTTTTGATTTTTGATTAATTTTCGTTCTAGTTTTGATTTTGGTTTCAGGAGCCCGCCTGAAGAATAGGGCGGTGAGATTGAAAGTCAGGAGCCCGCCTGAAGAACAGGGTGATAAAATTGAAGGTTAGGAGTCCGCCTGAAGAACAGGGTGATGAAATCGAAAGTTGATGAAACATAAAGTCAGGATCCCGCTTGAAGAGCAGGGCAAATAAGTTGAAAGTCAACAGATTGAAAAATAGTAAGTCAGGAGCCCACCTGGAGAATAGGTTGAAGAAACTCGAAGTAGCCAACATTGAAGAAATTGCAAATCAGGAGCCCGCCTGAAGAATAGGGTGATGAAACTCAAGTCAAGACTTCAAAAAAAGCTGCATAGATAGGTTTTTGTAATTTCATTTATGTTTTAACTTGTAATTTTCATTTTTGATGTAATGACAGAGCCGCAGACCGGAACCTCGACAGAAATATATGACTTATTATATATTTCTCTTAATTTCTCTTTAATTTCTACAAATTAACAAACTTATTATTTCAATTATACAAACTCTTAATTTCTCCTAACAACATTTAGTTTAAACATGAAGATTCTTGTAAATTAAAACACATCATGTAGAATTTTTTGTTGCAACTAAGATTCGATTTTTTTCATGTTAATTTACTACTATTTTTATTTTATAAATATTTTCTTATCGATTAAATCGAAAACTGAACAGTTAAGGATTAGAATATGATAAACCGAAAATCGATAAAATATATCTTATTGGTTTGGTTAGTGGTTTAGCATACTTAAAAATTGATAAACTGAACCGATAATATGTAAAATCGAACAGAACCGATTGATGCACACTCCTGAGTACAAGATGGAAGGGCGGGATTAACTAGTAGAGGGGCCCACACAATCAACTCTCAGTGTCAAATCAAGTTGGGAGTGTTGGCTGTGATACTACAGTAGCTCTCAAGAGTAACAACATTGCCACGTCTGGCCTCTGCGATAGTAAATGGAAGAAATTTGGAACCATCAAAGGGCTTGTAAAGCAAAGGATGATCTTCATCAACAAGTTCTTCTGGGACTTTTATGATGTGTCCTTCTTTAGGAATATTGATAAAACCTATAGAATACCTCTCTTGATTTCCCACTATCACTTGATGAGTGGGACAGTGCAGTTTGCCATTTGGAAATACCTGCAATTAAGTTATAATATATACACTAACACTAACAGTATAAAAAAATTGAACTATATATGTAAGTTATTTACATTATCTTTTGGTTATTTGAAGCCGTGACATGTTACTACATGTAACTTAACATTAGGGCCGGGCATATTTTGGTTTAAATAAAAAAAACCGAAAAATCAAATCGAAATTTTAATTTTAGTTTGGTTTTTCGATTTTTTGGATCGATTTTGGTTTTCAATTTTTGAAATTCGATTAAACGGTTCGGTTTTTGGTTTTTCAAAAAAATAATTCGGATAAACCTATTAACCGAAATTCTATAAATAATTAATAATATATATATTTTATTATATATATAATATTTAATATATAATAATATAATATAAATATATAATAGCAACCCTAATAACTAATAAGTAATAGCACGCCACATATAACTAACAACATACATCGGTCCAATAGTTGAACAATCGATCGAACCATAGACCGCCGGCGAGATCGTCGTCTATACAACAACACCAGAGCCGGCGACCAAACGACCATTTTGGGCTGCAGCTTGTAGTGCCGACTGTGGTCTTTCCGACAGCGACCACTCTTCCGAGTTCTGACTGTTTACGCAAACTTATGCATAATGAAGTTATATATTATGTTAAACTTATGGTTATATCATTTAGTTTCATCCATGTTGAATTGTTTATTTCTGGGATTGAAAAATAAGTTTGAAATATTTTTAAAAAAAATATATATATATATTAATTTTAAATGTCTAGTCAAAACAAAGAGAGATTCACTACTTTAATCTTCAAAATCGAAATAAAAATTTGAAATAACCAAACCGAATTTGTAGAAATCGAACTAAACCAAATTTATTTTGGTTTGGTTACGGTTGTAATTTTTGTCAATCTGAAAATCGAAAAACCAAACCGATATTAAACCATCAAACCGAACAAACCGAATGCCCAGCCCTACTTAACATGATAGTGTGAAAATAGCATACATTATCAACGGACAAAACTTGAAATCTATATTTATTTACTAGACAACTAATTCCCCACCACTACCCCCCCCCCCCCCCCCCCCCCCCACCCCCCCCCCACCCCCCCCCCAAAAAAAAAGACCTAGCTACTACTACACTATTATTAGTGGTGAATCCAAGATTTGATTGAGAGGGTTTGAAAAAAAAAATGTCCCTAATAATAGTTGTACCCGGACGTATAGAACCAGCAGAGGCTTAAAAAAATTAAGTTGCCTGCTCGCCTAGCGGGAGTCAAACATGAAACATGGAGGATCAGAGGGGCTAAAGTAGCGAGCCCAAATCCATTGGGCTACCTATCATCTTTGGTTCAAGGGATTCCAAAATAATATATACTTAGAAACATAAAAAATCTACCCTGTATATATGACCGTATAATTTTTTATCGAGGAGGTTCGGATGAACCTTCTGGCACCCACCTAGGTCCACTGCTGACTATTATTATCACTACCTGGCTACTACTAAACTATTACTATCACTGCCACCATTAATATTTATATAAATATTTTTGGATCGATATTTTTTTTGTTTACCTACCAAACACAATAAAATAAGTAAGAAATTCTCTTAATTTTCAAGAAAATATTTTTTTTATACCAAACACACCCTAAGCTTTGGAAAAATAACTTTAATTTTGGACAAAAAGAAAAAAAATTAATATCAAAATATGCAAACTATAAATTGTGAAAGTTTAAGCAATTAACTTGATGAAAAAAGAGTTTAACTTTATGCATAATCATCTGTGTAAACATTTTTTGTTACTTTGTCCAGCAATCCACAAATGTACACACATGTACACAACAACAACTACAACATAAGTATACATGTAATGACCTGATTACGTAAAAATTATTTATACTAACGGTATAAATTAAAAGAACTTACTTTCAAATAGTCACTGACGAGGATCAAGTATGAATGAGGTGATGAGTATTGAACATCAATCCATTGCCCATTTTTGTCCATTATTTGCTATTTGAAGCCCATTAACAGTACATGGAAAGAAAGAAGGATCTGCACATGGTGTTTATCGAATTGGAGAAGGCATACGACAAAGTTCCTAGGGAAGTTCTTTGGAGATGCCTAGAGGTGAGTGGGGTCCCGGTGGCGTATATCAGAGCAATCAAGGACATGTATGATGGAGCTAAGACCCAGGTGAGGACGGCAGGTGGTGATTCTGAACATTTCCCTGTCCTGAGAGGGTTACATCAGGGATCTACTCTTAGCCCGTTTTGTTTGCTTTGGTGATGGATGTGTTGACGCAGAGTATTCAACGCGAGGTGCCCTGGTGTATGCTTTTTGCAGATGATGTGGTTTTGATTGATGAGACTCGGGGGGTGAATGATAAATTAAAACTGTGGAGAGAAACCCTTGAGTCTAAAGGGTTCAGGTTAAGTAGGAGCAAGACCGAGTATTTGGAATGTAAGTTTGATGGCTCGGGGGAGGGGGATAACGTGGTAGTAAGGCTGGAGTCTCAGGTGGTGTGTCAGAGGGATAGTTTCAAGTATCTTGGATCCATGATTCAGGGGAATGGTAAGATTGACGAGTATGTCTCTCACCGTATCGGGGTGGCATGGATGAAGTGGAAGCTCGCCTCGAGGGTGTTGTCTGATAAGAAGGTGCCGCCCAAGCTTAAAGTCAAATTTTACAGGGTGTCAGTCCGCCCAGCCATGTTGTATGAAGAAGAGTGTTGGTCAGTCAAGAACTCTCACATTTAGAAATTGAAGGTGGCAGAAATGCGGATGTTGCGTTGGATATGTGGGCTTACTAGGGGTGATAGAGTTCGGAATGAGACTATCTGAGAAAAGGTTGGAGTGGCTTCTGTGGAGGACAAGATGCGGGAGGTTCGTTTGAGATGGTTCGAACACGTGATGAGGAGGGGCACAGAAGCACCGGTTCGTAGGTGTGAGAGGCTTGCTTTGGATGGTTTTAGACGGGGCAGGGGTAGGACGGAGAAGTACTGGAGAGAGGTGATTAGCGGGACATGGATCAGTTACGGCTTACTGAGGACATGACCCTAGATAGGAAGATCTGGAGGACGCGTATTAGGATGGAAGGCTAGTGCCATTTTGGGTAGGTAGGGTAGGGAATTACTTGGTGGGTGTAGTATTTTTATTATGATTTCTTGTTGCTTGTAGTATTACAATTGTTTACTAGTCTTTGTTTACTCTTTCCCTGTATGTGGCGACTCTATGTTTTGTCTTGTTCTTGGTTTTTTGGTATGACTTTGATTACTATTCCTTATCTTGAGCCGGGGGTCTATCGGAAACAACCTTGCTACTTCCTCGGGAGTAGTGGTATGAACTGCGTACATCTTATCCTCCCCAGACCTCACTATATGGGAATACACTGGGTTTGTTGTTGTATTTGCAGCCCATTAACATGTTTATCATATTGGCTTAAAATTTTTGAAATTGTTTTGTCAGTATGAGGAGTTAATCCAACATTTTTCTCCCCATCTTTAGGTGGTCTATACTTGAGAAGACCAAGTAAGTAATCACCTGATTTTTTATGCTCATTCAAGTAATTTTCCAAACCCAATTTCTCAAATATCATTCTTCTTATCATATCTTCAAATTCTGATAATTTCTTCGCGTAAGTAAGCACCAAATCGCTGCCAAATTAAACACAGAGATAACTTCTCGTTTAGAATTTTACATAATAACAAGTAATTGCGAGTTTACAAGCTTGATGAATATAGAGCTCATCCAAGAGAATCAACAAACATCTAACTTGAAACTTAGCCTTCTTGTTCATCAATTACTTTATTATTTTATTACTTTATGATAAAATGAGAGATAATTTTGATCGCTTGGAGCAGGGCTCAATGATTGTTGCGGAGTATGAGACACGTTTACATGCTTTGTCTAGATATTTTTAAGCTAGTATTGTCACCAAGTCTGCTTTTCATCCGCAAACAGATGATCAGGTAAAGCATACAATTCAGACATTGAAAGATATGTTGAGACCATGTGTGATGGACTTTAAAGAAAATTGGGATGATCATTTATGCTTCTTGTTCCATTTCTTAATATAGAATGGAAAAAAATTCATCATTTAGAAAATAGTTAACATTTAGTGATGGAACAATTTTATAGCTAGACAACAAAATTTTACGATTGGCAGAAAACTTGTTAACTAAAATAAAGAGAAAATGCTCTGTTTTCATCTTAAACTATACACGAAATTGCTGAGACACGTCCGAATTTTAGGAGGGTTCTATTACCCCTGGACTAATTAAAATCGTATTTTTGGCAACCTTAGTGTCTACGTGGCACATATGTGACACATTCATGGACCTTCAAATTTCAGTGTGTTGATTCACTGATGTGCCACGTATATGCCACGTAGGCACTAAGGTTGTCAAAAATATGATTTTAATTAGTCCAGGGGTAATAGGACCCTCTTAAAGTTCGGGTGTGTCAGTAATTTCATGCATAGTTCAGGGTGGAAATAGAGCATTTATTCTAAAATAAATTTAGCTACAGATTAACAACGAAATTTATAGTTAATTTCAGCCTTTTATTTGTGATTATTGATTACATACCAGAATTTAGGGTCTCCCTCAGGCCAAAGAAGGTTGGAAAAATTCTCAATAACACCATGAATAAGAACATTCTTAATCACCAATCTCTCATAAAGTGGTACTCCAGGATCATCCTTAGAGTAACTTGCATACACATTTTGTGAGTTTCCAAATTGTAGTTGAAAGTTCTTTGACTTTTTCATATAATTTCTTTTTTGGAATATCTTCATCAAGTAAAGCCTCAAAACAACCAAATTCTTCTAAAGATTTGTAAACTTCATCTCTCACTAAAACCCATTTTTCACTTCCTTTTTTCCACTCAAATGAGTTTCTAAAATATATAGTTGGAACCTTCAAAGACATCTTAATTCGATACATATTCTTTTATTTTCTCCTCTTTCTCTTTGTTGTGGGTGTTGTTGTTATTCACTTGTGTGTATTTATAGACAGAACAAAATAAATACTTCCTCCGTTTCAAACAGAATGACATACTTTCTTTTTTAGTCTATTTCAAAAAGAATGATTCCTTTCTTTTTTGACAATACTTTAATTTCAACTTTTCACGTTGCATGTTTATGACCACAAGATTAAAGGGCATTTTGATACATTTGACACTACTTTAATTTAAGACCACAAGATTCAAAAGTCTTCTTTATTTTCTTAAACTTTGTATCACGTCAAAGTAGGTCATTCTTTTTTAAACGAAGGGAGTAACAATTTTTAAATTATTATAATATGATGATCAGGGTGAAAATTAAATTATTATTGTACATACAAATATTTTTAAAATAACATTTTTCTTGTATTACCGAATACAAGAATAAAAGTAAGAAACCACTTATTTTTCTATAAAAACGTTTTCATGGAAAAAATTTGGCTCCATAACGAGCAGGGGTGGAGCTACCCTTCAAGTAGGGGTTCATTCGAACACCGTTCGTCGGAAAATTATGTTATATATATAGTTAAAATTATTTTTTATGTACATATAGTAGATGTTGAACCCCCTTCAGTTAGTTCGTATGTTCACTAATGAACCCCTTAACAAAAATCCTGACTCCACCACTGATTGCGAGCGCATAAAAGTACGACATTAAAACTATCATGCATGCGCAACCAAAAGGTAGCAGGTGGGGTCAATTAGGAAAACTAAAAAAAAAAAAAGAATTCGAGTGCACTACAGCTTCTCACGCATTATGTTGGTCAAAGATCTTATTGTTTGACTCCCCAAAAAAATCGCGACAAATAAAAAAGAACAAAGGGAGTAATAGCAAGTATAAAAGAAGGTGGACTATTGGATAGTAAATGCTTGGAAAAAATAATTTTGCATAAATTTACAAAGTCTAAAAAAGTTAATATATATCTATAATCTATAATATATTAAAAGTGTAAAGACCCTTAGAAAAGTGAATCGAACCCTTTGCCCTTTATTAAAACACTACACAATAGACAAAATTATCTTTTCACCTATTTTCTTGAATTTATAATATTTAATATTAATTATATTAAATATCTAAAAAAAAAAAAAAAACAAGAAGGTTTTCTACATATAGATGAATTCCTAAATTTTTGGTAATATTTTGTTGGGTGTTTTTACTATTTTTCTTAATTTAGGACTCCTAAATTTCATGGAAAGAAATTAAAGATTCTAAAATATATGGATTAAATATGCATTGTAAACCTAATCGGTATTTATACGGTTTTTTTTTTTTTTAACGTTATACTTTGTTTTCTTATAATATACTGGACATTGAATTCTAATTGTTTGATTATTTATTCATAAAACGCGATAAGAAATCCTAAAAATAGGTCTAAAAGTACTCCTATTAGTAATTTAAGAAAATCCTATAAACTAGGTTTTAAAACTCTACTATTTTTTAAATTTTTAAAATTTTAAAATTAACAAATATTTTCCATAACTGAACAATGTACTAAAGTCCATAGTTTTAGTAATCATACGTGTATGTTTTTTTTTTAATGAATAGGAGTATATTTTTTTTGTTTAAAAAGAAATTAAAAGTCTACATAGTTAAACTAAAAATGGAACCATAAACGTCTAAAGAAACAAAATCTAAAACTCCTATTTGTATGGGTTTTAGTTTATTTGGAGTTTATAAATAATTTATGAAAAAAATTATATATCTACCATATTTAGATAATTTTTTTCTTGAAGAAAAATATTTTGGACATCTATAAATTAAGTATTCTTCCTTCCTACAACAATACAGTGGTATCTACAATGAACATAAGGAGCAAAAAAATATTTATATTTGGTCTTAGATTAGTCGTTCTTTATTGTTTGATTTGAAATTCGTTTACATCATGAAATATATTTTTGTAATATTTGATTTGCTTTGTAGGTGCATTAGTTTTTGTAGGTATCTTGAAGATGGATGATGAAAAAGTCAAAATATCAATGAATTTCTTAGTAATATAATTTTTCGGCAATGGGCGAAGCAACACATAACTTTCATTTAAGCTTACATATTATTGCATCAGTTTATTGTTCAGTTTTAATAAGCTTACGTATAATGATCTTGTGTACAAGATGATTAATATTGCATATGTTTCACAAGTTTTGATCTGATATTATGGTTCAGGTTAAGTTTCAAACAAATAAGTAGTAGTAGTGAAAAAATTATAGCAGATTGAGGCAAAGGTGATGAAGAATTCAATTCTTGAATGGGATCTACGATAAGTTGAAGAGCAAGCATTGCCTATGGCTATGAGGGTGGTTGAAGTAGCTGGAATGATTCTCTTACAAAAAATTTGTTCTTCATCCTTTGAGGATTCTCTTACATAAACTTTGTTGTTCATCCTTTGACGTCCTGACTTAAAATGTGATAGCATTTCACCTGCTTAATTTGCGTTTTAATGTTGTCATCAGAGCATATATGAATTACTCCATATGTCATATTGGGAAAGTTTTTTTAATTTTTTTTTTGTCGTTCTATAGCCTTTGTAGTTTTTCTTAATTTAGTTGAAGTTGGTTCAATGCTTTTATATGGCTTTATAATAATATATTAATTTTTTATTAAAGTATTTTTCGTTTTTTAATAAGATCAACAAAGTTGTTTATTAATCAAAGTATTACTTTTACAATATCTAAGCAATTTATATAATTAAACTCATTAAAATGAGGTACACGTACGGAGCGCGTACCCTGAACTAGTTTTGTATAAATGTACAAAGTCTAAAAAAATTAATTTTGCATATTGACTTATGGACTCCCTAGCCGATTAGAGGCGGCTAAATAGAATTAGAAATTGAAAGTCGAATTTTAATAAAAGATCTTAAAACTTTTAAAAAAAAGAATCCAAATTTTTATTTATTCTTTTTTCTAGTTTCTAAAAATGCAAAATTGTTAATTAACTCTTTTTTAATAAATATCTTCCAATAATTTTGCAATTGATAATATACACAAGATATCCATTTAACCTTTCTTGTATGCATCATTATGCACTTCATAGCATCAACTTTTTTACCAACATGGATTGTGGTGCAGAGGATGAAGTTGCTCTACCCTTAACCAGAAGTCGAGGGGTTCGACCCTGGGCATGGAGAAAACTCTGTTAGGAGCGTTGCCATCTTAATGGGTCCTGCAACGCGCGATTTAAATTAATCGGGACTCCAATGCAAACACCGGACACCAAATGAAAAACTAAAAAATAGCATTAACTTTTTGCTATCTTATGGTAAAGAGTTGGGCATGTCTAACAATTATCCCTATTTGAGTAGGTTAGGCGTTATGTACACCTCCTTCATATTCTTTAATTTTTCTACAAAAATATTTTCAGGAAAATATTTGTCTCCATAGCGAGCACATCCTCATGCATGCGCAACCAAAGGGTTGCAGCTTGGGGGTCAATTAGAAAAATTTAAATAAATAAAAAAAGCAACCTGATGCACTAAAGCTTCCGCTATACACAGGGTTCGGGGAAGGGCCCGACCACAAGGATCTATTATACGCAGTCTTACCTTGCATTTCTGTCGAAAAATATTTTCAAAGCTTGAACCCGTGACCTCCTGGTCAATTAGAAAAACTATCAGTCATTTAATTATACAGAAGGGGAAGATAGTGTATATAGCTGGTGCATATACGTGGCTCGACTCGAGCCGATTTTGCACTAATATGAAATCAAACCAATTAAGTCAATTTTAATAATATAAAACTAATTAAAATAAGCAAATACGTTCTTCGGTTCTTTATCGATTCAGCTTTTATCAGTGTTTTGTCACTTTTTTAATATGTAACATATACTAATAGATTTTGGAGGTTTAGAGACAAATTCTGGAGTCTAAAGGGTTCAGGTTGAGCAAGATCAAGATGAAGTAATTGTAATGCAAGTTCAATGGCATAAAGCATGAGGATGAGGTGGTAGTGAATTTGGATTCTCAGGTTGTTTGTAAGAAGGATAGTTTTAGGTATCTTGGGTCTATGATTTAACAGAATGGAGATATTCACGAGGATGTCACTCACCATATTGGGGCAGGGTGGATGAAATGAAGGCTCGCCTTGAGAGTTTTGTATGATAAGAAGGTGCCTCCAAGATAAAAGGCAAATTCTATAGAGTGGCAGTCCGTCCAGCTACGCTGTATAGAGCGGAGTGTTGGTCAGTCTAGAACTCGCACATCCAATAGTTGAATGTGACGGAAATGAGGATGTTGCATTGGATGTGTGGACTTACTAGGGGAGATAAGGTTAGAAATGAGACTATTTGGGAGAAGGTGTGAGTGACTTTGATAGAGGACAAGATATGGGAAGTGAGGTTGAGATGGTTTGGGCATATTATGAGGAGGGGCACTAATGCCCTAGTTCGTAGGTGGAAAAAATTGACTTTGGATGATTTTAGGTGGGTTAGAGGTGGGCCGAAGAAATACGGAGAGAGGTGATTAGACGTGACATGGAGTGGTTACAGCTTACTGAGGACATGACCTAGATAGGAAGGTATGAAAGATGTGAATCAGGTTAGAGGACTAGTGCGTGTGGGTGTAGCCTTGCTAGTAGTCGCACGGCTTTGTGCATTGGTTGGAGTTTCTAGCTACGGTTTGATAGTGTATAGTAATACTTTATGGGCGTTTTATTTCTGTTATTTCATCTTGTTTCACTACACCTTTGTTTACTGTCCATTTTTCCTGAGTTGAGGGGTCTATCACAAACAGCCTCTCTACCTCTTTGAAGGTAGTGGTATAGATTGCATACATTCAGTGGCGGAGCCTTGATTTTCATTGAGCGGGTTCAGAAATAAATTCATGAATTAGTCGAAGGGGTTCAATATCTACTATATATGCATAAAAATATTTTAAACCATGTAAAAATAGTATAAAAAAAGGAGTACATGCACCATTTCCACACTAAACTATAAACGAAATTGCTGAGACCCACTCCAATGAATTCATAATATGCATTTGAAATATATATTATTATAAATCACTTAACTATAGTGCATGATTAATAAATTATTGCATATAATTATGTGACAAACAAATCTAGCTTAGATTAAATGAACCAAAAGTATTGCTAATAATTAACTATAGTGCATGATTTATAAATTATTGCATATAATGTGACAAACATATCTAGCTTAAGATCGGACGAATCAAAAGAATTGATCAACAACATCCTGGGGTTAAAATAGACGTCTAAAAAAAGTCAATTTTTTATACAAATCTCGAAAAATTATGTTCACATGGCTTTTGAGAAGCTAGAGAGCTACTCCCTTTACGTATGTCGTGTTTATGTCTTAAAAGATATAATTTTTTTAATGAATATTTATATTATTTGTCACACCCCTCTTTTACGTACTCCTAACAATTTTTGTTTATTAAAGTTCGAAAGGGTTTTAATTATTAATGTGACAAAAGATGAAAATTTATTTCGAAAAATAATTATTTTTAACAATCAAAACTCAGAGTCGCCACTTGGCATAATCTAGTGTGCCAAGTCACCATTAGAAAATTCTTTTCAAAACCATTTGACTCTTTAAACTGGTCTGCGAACAGAGATTCCAGCTAAGAAATTTTGTTGACCGAGGGGAAGGTGTTAGGCACCTCTCGATCCCGTGGTTCAACCACGGTCGCTTGGTAGAATATATCAACTATTTTGGCATTACGAAATGTACAAACCCTACAAAAAGCACGCAAAACAATCAAAACAAAACAATCCAAAATGTAAAGTCCAGTCCAATTATACAGTCCAAAAATAAATAATGCGGAAATATAAATCTATTCTACCCTAGACTAATCCTATGCTACGCTCTACCGCTTCACCCGACGCCTCGGGCCTTCACCACGAACATCTTTTAAGTACAAGGTACTTCGGGGCATTCCCCGAATAAATCAATACAAATCCTTCGGGGCATTCCCCGGCCAAATGAGTACAATTTAAACTTTTCGTGCAATAAAGTAGAAAGTACCATTCATGCATATATTCAAACACTCCAACAAATCATTATTTCTAAATTTGACTACCCGGCCTACATTTGCCGATCCAAGTTCAACATATCACAATTCTATCATGTTTAACATTATCCATGCATCAAAATTAATCAACATTCATTTTAGCAATTTTTAATTCCCACCCCCCAATTCTATTTTAACACAAAATTTCTACAATCACGATTACCATTCCAACAATCCACGATCACTATAAACTCAATATCCATCATTCACATCACACACAATCGTAACCAATGAAATCAACAACCAATCAATACAAACAGTTATTCATCACCAACGAAGATCAAACCACACACGAACATCCAAATCGAAATACGAAACATCCCAAATAATAAAATAGATAAGAGAAAGTGTAGAGTTGGACCTCGATTGAAGCTTTTATTGTGCCAAAATATGTGATCAAAAGACAAAGACGGATCCAAAACTCTCGATCTGAACCCTGATAACCAACAACTCCAAACTCGATATCGAATTCAACCGGACAGATTGGAAAACAACGAAAAGCCTCACAATGAATGAACCACAAACCCAAATAGAAATCAAAAAACAACCCAAGATCTCAAATTTGAAACCCCAAACCATCGATTTCCAACTAACCTTGCACGAACCAAACCAACTCGATATCGAGAAATAGCAAACTCGGATGGATTTAAAACCCTAAGAAATAAGAAATATAAAAAGAACCGAGACTAAAATTGTGAAAAATCGAGAAGACCCATACGCGAAATCTCGTCGGAACCAACTCGAATTTCGCCGGAATCGATGGAAAATGGGTTGGGTGTCGTTGATTGGACACCGACTTCACTATTTTGGTGAGATTCGGATTCTCCGGAGAGAGTTCAGGTCGTACCGGTGCCTGCTGCCGTCGCCGGAGAGAGGTCGGGTCGGGTCGATTGTGATGGTCGCTGGAGAAGGCGCTGGACGACGGAGGAGGCCGAATCTGAGCGGCGGCTGGAGGAGCAGCCCGTGCTGGCCTTTTGAGGAGGCACCGCCCTGGGTGGTCGGCGTTTGAGCGGAGGAAGAGGAGGACGAGAGCAGGAGCTGCGCTGGCGCCGGCGCTATTGTCGCCGATGAGGGAGGCGGTGCCGCTTCTTTTTTTTTTAGTTTTGGAGAGAGAGAGATGGTAGAGAGAGGGAGAGAGGTGGCTGGTTGTTGAGTTCACCGGACTCCGGCATCATTGGCTGCTACTGTTGCACGTATTCCGGTGAAGCTTTTTCTGGTGATGAATGTGTATATGACATTTTGTAGGGTTGAAGATGAGTGATCCTATGTCCTCCTCCTTTTGTTGTGTATCTCGGTGATTGTATATATGTTGGTGAAATTGAAATTCTGAGGTGAGTGAGTGCGAGTGTAGGTGGGGTCACGTGGGTGGGTATTGGGGTAGGGTAGGTGGGGTAGGGTATGGTGTATGGGGTAGTGATGTGTTGTCCAAAATTGATAGGAGGAGTGGTTAATTTTGTTACAAAAGAATAATTGGGGATTAGGTTTGTTAGTGGGTTTGTTATTTTTTGAATTTTTATGGGATATAATCATACGGGTGAGGGCACGTGGTAAGACAGGGATAAAAATGTGTAACTTGGGTCTTCGGTAGGGACAAAATTAAGTGTCTACATTATTTACATGTCATAATTGTAATATTTATAGTTTTCAAGAACGACTATTCCTAAAAGTAAAATAAAAAAGATAATTAATTTTATCTTGAATTTTTTACTATTACTCACTTCGTTGCGATATTTATAGTTTTCAAGGTTAAATGTTTTTATTGATTAACTATATGTTGTGTTTCTTCTATCGCTTAAGGAGATATACTCATTTCATTTTAAATTAGGTGTACCATTTTGTTTTGCTATTATCTTAATGTGGACCGTTCTTTGTTGTGTATAAAGAAGAAAAAAGGGGAAGGAGGTGGTGGCCAGCTTTGTGCTCCGACGGGCTTTGTGTATAAAGAAAAAGGCTGAAAAATGAGTTACAAATGGTTTTTTCTTTTTTAATCTAAATATAATTTTTTTTAATTATGTAATACATTTTAAATTAATTTTTTGAACTCACATGACACATGTCAATATTTGATTTATTAAATTGTCAGCGAGTATATTGAACAAGTTTTATATTTTTATTTGATTGTCCAAAAAATGTTCAAATGATCCAAATTCACAGAGGTTAAAGTGTTCAAGAGGTACAAAAGACAGTTAAGGGGTCAAGTAAAATTTAGAAACAAGTTTAATAGGTGGTAGATGACTAAGGCCTTATTATTAAGTTTTACATCCATGCAATGGGACAAAGTCCCTGCCTGCATTATTATTATTATACATTACATAGAGTAGATGATCTAGGCATAACATGAGATCATGCATCGGCTGCCACTCCATATTTATCATCCAGTTTGAACACAAAGGGCATTGGGTCCTCTGAGAGAACCAAACGATGACTTTGGGGGATCAAGCCAACGTTGCTGCAAAAAGTAGTGCCTTCGAGATAGAACACTAGCTTATAGTTACCACCTTTGCGAGGCCAAATTTGGAACCAACTGCTAAAATCGTTGGGATTTCCCAACTTTGCACCTGTGCTTATGGTGTGTAGAATTGGTGGCCATTTTGATACAAGGTTGTCAACCTTCCACACAGCAAAGTTAGAACACAAAGGATAATCAAAATAGAAATGGATGTTTAACGGAGAGGACGCCAAAATCAATTGATATTTATTAGGATTCTTAGGTGTAAAATAAACCGCGATACCATTGTCTGTAGGAAGGTTCGATAGTACTACCGATTTAGGACAAGTAGTGGTTTGTTGTTGATCATCAAGATTAGCAAGACGTGAGCCTCCAGTGTCCATAGTGGTGTAGGCCGGACGTATCCAGTACCTATTGCTTGCGTTGAGGGGTTTGCCATTAGTATCGCGTACAGCTATCCATGCTTGGTTGTTGGGAGTGTCGGTGGTGGCGCAAGTTGCCAAGGCTGACAAGGGGAGGATTATTGCAAGGGAAAGAAAGAGTAAAATTAATATGGTCTTCATCTTTAGGGATGCTAATTTGTTTTGATGATTATTTGTATATCCTTCTTGCTAACCTCTTCTATTTATAGATAGACAAGATTAATTGTTTTGCTCTAGTTTATGTGAACCATCATTCACGTTTAATTTGTTTCTTTATACTAAATGATTGATATATTCGTACAAAAATGATATGTTCATATCATAACATATAAAGTATAATTTTTCAGAAAATTGGTATACCTAACACAGGTAGCGGGTAATTTTGTCCACCAAAATTAGAGTAGCTGTTGAGACGAAGTCGTTTACTCCATCTATTCACGTTACTTGTTCACTATTTTAAAAAATAGATTTTCACTTTTACTTGTTACCTTTAACACATAAAAAAAAGACAATTACTTTATTTCATGTTTTACCTTAGCATTAATTAATAAGGTAGTGTGGTAAAATTAATAACCATGTCAATACATTTTGATTTCTTAACAAACGTTTCAAATTCAAATATGACAAGTAAAAGTAAATGGAGGAAATCATAATTTTTACCCTATTTGAAATTTTAACCCATATTCTTTTACTCATTTCATTGATTACTAGGTCACCATACCAATTTTTGTTAAATTACTCATGGAATATTCCCATTCAAGATGAGTATGAAGTCTTTGTCGCAGTATGGAGAGCTAATATTATAAAAACAGTTTGTGGTTTTGTACGTCGAACCTTATATGCATTAACCATCAAATGCATAAGACATCGAACTAACTAATTAGTTATCTCTGTGTTATCCACCTAACAAATTAAATAAAAGGGAACTTTAAAACGTGCCATTTTTGTAGACAAAGAATGTAAACGCGATCAATGTCATCCAAAGGTGGATCTATGTGTATGGGTGGGGGACCACCAGTCATGTTGGTCGGTCCAGGCCGGTTCGACCCAGTTAGACCAACCCATCGGCACCGGATGCTCGATCGATCACCTGGGCCACGGTACCCAGAGCTGTCAAGTGGGCCGGGTCGGGCCAACCCAGAATCGGCCCGTGTTATTTAATCAGGTTGAGGGTCGGGCCGGGGCCGGGGCCGGGTCTAAGTAGACCGGGCCGGGCCGGGCCAACAGTAAAAAAATCAAAAATCACCCTAACCCGGCCCACTTAACTCAACCCGGTCAAACTCGGTCAAAAATATAAAAAAAAAACTTTTTTTCAATATACATTATATATACCCACCAATATACATTATAAATACGTTAAACAATATATATACACTATATATATAGTATATACTACATTAGAATTTAAAAAATATATACACATATACACAATTACACATATATACGCACCATCCAAATATATATGTACTACTTTAAAGTTTAAATAAAATATACTACAATATATATATATATATATATACACACACACACACACACACACATATATATATATATATATATATATATATCACATGTATACGGTAAATATACACGTCTATAGAAGATCTATTAACATATATACACTCTAATCTATGTATATGTAATATTTTAAATGAAATATACTATAATATATAAACATTACAATATATATTTGTGTAGTTATATACTAATTTATAAAATATATACACATGTATACGTTAAATATACACGTCTATAGAAGATCTATTCACATATATACACTGTATTCTATGTATATGTAATACTTTAAATGAAATATACTATAGTATATATACATTACAATATATATTTGTATAGTTATATACTAATTTATGAAACATATACACATGTATACGTTAAATATACACGTCTATAGAAGATCTATTCACATATATACACTCTATTCTATGTATATGTAATACTTTAAATGAGATATACTACAATATATATACATTACAATATATATTTGTATAGTTATATACTAATTTATAAAATATATACACATGTATACGTTAAATATGCACGTCTATAGAAGATCCATTCACATATATACACTGTATTCTATGTATATGTAATACTTTAAATGAAATATACTATAATATATATACATTACAATATATATCTGTATAGTTATATACTAATTTATGAAACATATACACATGTATATGTTAAATATACACGTCTATAGAAGATCTATTCACATATATACACTCTATTCTATGTATATGTAATACTTTAAATGAGATATACTACAATATATATACATTGCAATATATATTTGTATAGTGATATACTAATTTATAAAATATATACACATGTATACGTTAAACATACACGTCTATAGAAGATCTATTCACATATATACACTCTATTCTATGTATATGTAATACTTTAAATGAAATATACTATAATATATATACATTACAATATATATTTGTATAGTTATATACTAATTTATAAAACATATACATATGTATACATTAAATATACACTTCTATAGAAGATATATGCACAAATATACAAAACATATGTTACTTAATATAATAAATTAATAATATTTGGTAGTAAATTAATAATATATTAGAAGTAAGTTTTTAATTTAAAGTAGAAAACTAGAAATTCAATTTAAAATTTTAAATCGTTAAATAAAAAAAAAATAAAAAGCAAGGACTAAGGAGTGAATGAATTTGGGAAATTTTATTGATTGCAAAATGATCCAAAATTTATAATTTACATGAATGAAAAATCTATAAATTATGCATCATTTTTTCCAACTCATTCATGTTAATATTAATGGGAACTTGCATAGGATAGTCGAAGTCAACGGGGGCAAAACCATGCATTGGACTTGATTCTGCTAAGTTCTTCCATGAAGTCATAATTTCTTCAAGTTTCAGCTCGTCGCTCGGCTCCAATTCCATTCCTTGGTTTCTTCTTTCCGCTCTAATCCAATCTCTGAGGCAAACTAGAACATTCATTGCATTGCTTCCCAATGAGTGTCAGTTGTCTCCAAGCTGCTGTCGTCCCTGACTAAAGGCGCTCTCTGATGCAACGGTTGACATTGGAACATTCAAGATATCTCTAGTTAATCTTGAAAGCACAGGATATTGTGTTTTATTACTCCTCCACCAATCCAACGTGTTGATCCGTCGTCTGCGATCCTCTGGTGCCGTTCGAAGATAATATTTCAGCTCTTCCCGATAAGTTGATGTGTAAGTTCTCTCATCAACACTGTTCCAACAATTTAAATCATAAAATGAATCAGAAAAATCACTATGTGCCGGCCTTTTAGAAGATGATGGCTCCTCGGGAGGATAAGGAGCGACAGTTGGAGTGATATTTGTAGGTACGGCTAAATCAAATAAATCAGCATAGTGATTATATAATTTTTCTATGTAATCCTTTGCATCAGCCATAGCCGTCCACAAATCAGGTTGTACTTGTTCAGAATCATGGTTAGTATTTATTTCTAAGTTAGTATAAATAAGAGTACTAAAGTGACACATATTATTATATTTCATGCACGGATTTAGCATAGCACCAACCAAGTAAATAGGGGGAATCGGGAAAAAATATTTTTTAAATTTCATAAACATGGCGCCAACAGCTTCTTTATAACCTTCTTTATTTTTATATTCTTTGAGCAAACTAGAAATATCGGCTATATATGCCAAAATATTACAAACAGTAGGATAATAAGCACCGGAAAATTCAATCGTAGCTACATAAAATTTTTCTAAAAACTTAACAAGATCATTAATTACAACCCAATCAGAATTATGTAGCATGCAATCAGCAGAATCAGCAAATGAACCGCAATGTTGGTTAAAAGCTAGTGTAATAGGAATTCTATATTTGTAACAAATTTTTAAAAATTCATACGTAGAATTCCATCTAGTATCAATTTCCTCAGGCATCAAAATCGGTGTAAGTCCATTTTCTTGACATTTAACTTTAAATTCTCTAATTCTCGATCTACGATTATTTCCTTGAATAAAACCAACGGCAAGACGAATTTTTTCAATATAAAGCTCAAAAAACTCAAGACCATCTTTTACAATTAAATTATATATATGACATGCATACTTAATATGAAAAATTTCAGGCAAGGGCGGAGATAGCGTAGATTTTATTTTTGTTATAGCAGTCTTGTTGTTAGAAGCATTATCAAAAGCAATACATAAAATTTTATTTTTGATACCATAATATCCGGCAATTTTAACAATAGAATCAGCAATAAATTGTCCAGTATATTTACGATCTTCATCATATAAAAAAGCAAGAATACGTTTTTGCATCACGAAATTACTATTCATCCAATGACAAGTAACGGTTAAATAATCATTTATTTACAGCACGACCAAGATCAGAAGTTAGGGACAATCTACATTGAATATTCTTTAACAATGTTGATAAATAAAAATAATATTGTGAATGGAGTCTAAAAATATCAGACCAACAAGTAGTTCTAGGAATACCGTTAAACATAGGATTATAAATTGCTTGTATATAAAGAATAAAGGTATCAGAAGAAGGAAAACTAAAAGGCAAACAACCCACAGCTACCATTTTAGCTATTTCTTCCCTGTCCCTCAATTTATTATACTTCTTCGCTACGTGACCGGTTGCTGGGTCCATTCTAGTTTGCGTTGACCCACCAACATCCCCACCACCTTTTGCAATATTTAACTCTCTTTTGTGATCTTCAGCTACATGTCTCATTAACGTACCCGTACCCCCTTGCTTGCCTCCACTTCTATGCTTATATATTTGTTGACAAATATTGCATTGTACCTCAATATCTGATATACGTTCAAAAAATTGTCATGCAATACTAGTTCTTTTACGAGGTTTTGGGGCACTGGGAGGATGGGAAGGGAGATTAACTGATTCAGATCTAACGTTAGCATCTCCTACTGCGGGTGTCTCAGCAATATTTTCATTATCTTCGTCTAAATTAACCACATTTACTTCATTTTCTTCTTCTATACCGTAATTTTTCTGAGCTTCTACATAATTCATATCGTGAGCACCTACACCTATTTCTTCCTCAAAAGGTGTACCAAGCGGTACCGGAGGCGAAGGCACACGGGTATATATACTACTTGAACTACCTCTACCGCTAGTAATTCGCTTTTTACTACCACTACCGCTTCCGGGACAAAAAATTTTAACACCTTTAGTAGCGAGGTTTCTTAATTTATCCATAATATAAATTAAATTAAACTAAAAATATTCAAAATACACAAATATAATAAAATTAAATATTAAACAATTAATACAATAAATAAAAATTAAACGTAAGAGATGGAATGACAATACCAAATTTTGGAAGTATCCGAAGATTGCGACTTTAGAAACTTCCGCTCGTACTTTGTAAACGAAAAATTAAAAAATTAAAGTGAACACTTTAAGAAATTAAATATATTGAATATTTGAGAATTGAGAATTGAGATTTGAGAAAGTGAAAAATTGTGTGAAAAATGATTTGAAGTTGTAGGGTATTTATAGATTTTTTTTTTGGGATTAAAAAATATTTTTAAATTTTTTTTTTTTTTAATAAATAGGCCCAAACTAGCCGTTTGAACCCAAAAACGGCTAGTTTGGCCCAAAAGCCAAAATATCTTCTTTTTTTTTTTAATTTATTCGGGTCGGTCCGGGCCGATTAACTGGCGAGCCTGGACCGGGCTTGGTTCGGGCCGGGTTAGCCGGGCCCATTTTAAAAAATAATCGGTCCGGGACCCGGAACCCTAAAGCCCTAGGGCTTACCGGACCGGGTCAAATCGGGCCGGGTTAGTTACGAGGGCCGGGTCGGATCGGGTCGGCTCGGCCCACTTGACACCCATAACGGTACCAGGCTGGGCCATTTGGTTCAAGTAGGCCAGTGAATCGACTCTGTTGAGAAATCGGATCAGGTCCACCGGTTGTCCGAATTGGATCGGCCCGATTATTAGAAAAAATTATGTTGGGCCCTAAGTCAGCTAGGCTAATTTTTTACCGTTGGGGCCAAAATCAGCTTTGGTTGAATGTTGTTGTTTTTTTAAAAACTACTATAAATACATGGTATTTTGCACTATTTCTTCACACAACTCACAATCTCACTCTCAATTTCTCTCAATATTTCTAATTATCTCCTAAAGTGCTTGATTTTATTTTATTATTTTGCAATTACAAATATCAAGTGAAAGTTTTCTAAAATCTCAACGTTTGGATACTTCAAAATTTTGATATTGTCATTTTATCTCTTACTTTTAATTTTAAATTAGTATATTATTTGTTGAATAACTTTTTTATTATTTTTATATTTTTTAAATATTTGTTAGTTTAATTTATAATATGCATAATTTACACATCACTCGATACACACACAGAGCAATATACAAATGCACACCAGCGACACTCGCATACGGAAAAAGTGAAGAAAAGGCACACACACAATTTCTATTAAAGATCAAAGAAACGCACACTACACATCAGAAAAAGAAATTTTTCATTAACATACATACACAGACCTGACATACACACCCGCAGATGCACACACAGAGTTACACACACTTACCATTAAAGTAGACAAAATAGAGAAATTGAGGGCAAAACAGGGGAAAATCAGAAGAGAATCGAAAAAGAAATAGGGAGAAAGTCAGGGAGAAGAACAGAAAGAGATCGGGAGATTGCAGCGGATTTAGTTTGTAGAACAAAAAGAGATCGGGAGAGAGCAGCGGATTTAGTTTGTTTTCGACGGTAATCGTCGAAATCGGTGACCTCTGCCAACCAAACTCGACCCTTCCCGTCGCTCCACTGGATAAAATCGATCATCCTTGCTAAAAAATCCACCCAAAACGTGACCCACTTCTCTTTCTACCACTGTGAATGTTGATTCCAGCGATTCCCATCATAAAACCCCAAAACCCAACCCCCATTCTGGTTTCTCGGCAGTATCCATCGAAAATGAGCAAAACAGTATCTTGGCGTCTGACATCGAGTGTGGGATTTCTCTTTATTTTGTGATT
This sequence comes from Capsicum annuum, assembly GCF_002878395.1. Taxonomy (NCBI): domain Eukaryota; kingdom Viridiplantae; phylum Streptophyta; class Magnoliopsida; order Solanales; family Solanaceae; genus Capsicum; species Capsicum annuum. The sequence continues at coordinate 213,720,209 of NC_061115.1, read as the reverse complement.
TTTGGTCTGAGTTGGTGAAAATCGAGCAAAAAGGTATATCGAAGTTAGACTGATTTTGTTGTTGGGTCTAATTTGAGGTTCTCCGGCGATCGGTTGAGGTCCAATTCTACTTCTTCACTTTTTTTATTTTATTATTTATCATATTCGATGCATTGAATTGAGTGTTATGCGTTGCTTGATCCTTGTTGATGATGAATAGTGGTTTGTTTTAATTCATGGTTGGGTCCCTTTATTATGGATTGTATGGTAAAATGGTATCTCGTTTGAAAATTAAAATTGGTTGTTTGGGGCGGAATTGAAATTGATAAAAATGAATGAGTATTTGTTTTCATTCATTGTTAAAGTGTCACAAATGATCTTCATCTTTCATTTCATATTACATGATATGTACTTGCATTTTCAAGGATTGATATGACGAAGACGTTTTATTCTGTCACCCAAACATTGTGTCATTTTTGCTTAAACTATTTGAGCTTTAGCCTATTTTCTTTCATACCCTTCTTTTGGAATCAAGATAGAGTCAACAAAGTTCAAAAGAAAAATGTCGAACAAAAGAATAGAATCAGAAAAGTTTTAAAAAAAGAGAAAAAAAAGTGTCAGAAAGAAAGATAAGAGATGAGTGTCAAGAAAAATAAATGCATAAAAGGTCTCAAAGAGAAAAAGAGTTCATTAAATAAAAAATAGAGACAAAAGAAGAAGTCAGAATCAAGCAAAAGAATAAGTTGTTGGAACTACGTGTGACATGATTCTTCTTTCTAGGGGGTGAGATGCGTAGGCTGCCTTACTTTGGGCTCGGTCCAACCAAATAAACAATTTAGAGTTATCCAATCAAAAGAAACTGAGGCATGAGTTAATTTTTGTTGTTTGAGTCGATTTTAAAAGTTGTAAGTCCCATCTACTTCAAGTGTCGCCTGGGCCTCATGTCGTCCTTTCTTTCTAACCTTATCCAAAAGTCGACTTACAACCAAAGAAAGACCTTCAGATCAATCTGTGAGAATGATAAGGATTAACATGCAATGTATATGATAATGCATTTTTGAAACTACTCATCTTCCTCAACGTAAGGAATCAGGAGAGAAATAAAATGAGAGTCTTATTGGTGAAAACCCTCACGGGCACCGTAAAACGATGATAAGTTGAGAGAGATAAAAATGAGAGAGTTTTATCGGTGAAACTATACGATGATAAGTTGAGAGAGATAAAAATGAGAGAGTTTTATCGGTGAAACTATCACGGGCACGGTAAGACGATGGTGAGTTGAGAGAAATGAAAATAAGAGAGTCTCATTGGTTAAAAACCCTCACGAACACCATAAGACAATGGTGAGCGGAGAAAAAAAATGAGAGAGGCTTATTTGCGAAAACTCTTCAAGGCGCCACTAGCCGAATGAGGTCGTAAATGCAATCGACCTAAGGAAGCAACTTAGTTTCAAGAAACTTGTATTGATTTATCTGGGAAATGTCCCGAAGTATCATGTACGCAAAGGAGACTTGCGATCAAGACCCGACGCATCGGGTAAAGCATTGGAGCGTAGTTTAGGACTAGTGTAGGTTAGCGAGGTTTATGTTTCAGTACTTTTTTATTTTGGGTCTGTAATAAATTGGACTGAAGACTAAATTTGGTTTTGTTTGTTTAATTATTTATTTAGTGTTTATGTGTTTGTTGGTTTATACATTTATAGTGTTCATGCTAGCAGATATACTCTATAGAGCGACCGCGGTCGAACCATGGGACTGAGGGGTTCCTAACACCTTCCCCTCGGACAAGAGAATTTCTTAGCCATAATCTCTGTTCACGGATCAGTTTTAGAGTCAAACTGTTTTGAAAAAGTATTTCGAAAGGTGACTTGGCACACCCGATTTATGTCAAGTGGCGACTCAGAATTTAATTGTAAAAGATTCTTTTCAAAACGAAAATTTCATTTTTTGTCACTTAATAATAAAAACTCTTTCGAACTTCCCAATAATCTTTTTTCGTTAAAAAAGGGGTGTGATAGGCCCGATTATTAAAAAATATATATATAAATAACATAAATACCAACTCTTTTAGAAGTAATTACTCTCTCCGACTTTTTTAATTACTTTACTCTCTTTCCCTATCAATATACATAACATATCCTACATATACATAGCATTCTGTGTATATGTTGAGATTTTTGTAATATATTGAGGGAGTTGGAGTTTTTGTAATACTGAAAACATAAGTTGTGTATTTGTGTAATTTTTAGAAAAAAAAAATTATGTTGGGCCCTAAGTCAATTGGGCTAATTTTTTACCGTTTGGGCCTAAATCAGCTTTGACTGATTATTTTAAAAAAAAAAATGCTATAAATACATGGTATTTTGCACTATTTTTCCACACAAATCACATCTCACTCTCAATCTCTCTCAATATTTCTAATTATCTCCTAAAGTGTTCGATTTTATTTTATTATTTTGCAATTACAAATATCAAGTGAAAGTTTTCTAAAATCTCAACTTTAAGATACTTCAAAAATTTGATATTGCCGTTTCATCTTTTAATTTTAATTTTTAATTAATGTATTATTTGTTGAATATTTATTTTTATTATTTTTGTATTTTTTTTGAATATTTGTTAGTTTAATTTATAATATGCATAAATTAAGAAAAGTTGATGAAAGTGTTAGAAATTTTTGGCTCCTCTATATGATATTGACTTCTCGTAAAACCTATGTTGTAATAAAAAAATGGGAGTGAGGGAATAACATCATAATTGCAAAGCAACGAAATGAAGAAACAAATGTGAAAGTATCCAAGCATAAATAATTTATAGAATAAATTCTGATTAAACAAACATTGACGTTAATTTATAATAATCGAAAACAACTTATTGTTTTTCAAATTATTTTTTTTCTTCTTAAATTGTAAGTCAAAAGTTGAATAAAGTAGTATTGTATTTAATTATGTATGTCAAATAAACTTTGGTACATATTGAGGTTATTTAAACTTGTTACGATATTTTTAGAGACTCGAACTAAGTCCTTAATTAAACACCTCAATTTGTAACAGTGTTGTAATATAGAGAAGATTATGCACATGTTGATCAATTTGTATTTTGGTACAAATGCTAAAGAAGTGTATGATCCTATAATGACCTTAAATAATTAAGAAGGTAATTATAATGTTGATGTATAATTAATTTCTACTAGTTGTGAGTCAAAGTTGAATTAAGTAGTATTGTACTTAATTATGTAAGTTAAATAAATGTTTAACGTATAACCAGTTCCTTAAATTTATCACAATATTTCATTTAAATATTCGAATTAAGCCTTGTTCCAATCGAGCACCTCAACTCCTAATAAAGTATTTCAGTTAGACACTTTTGATTCAAATTTTGCTACAATAGACAAGTTGTATATAATCCTATAATGGCCTTCTTTAAGCTTAATTACAGAATATAATAAGGTTGATGTAGAATTTTTGTTGTTAAACTTCATTAAGTGGAAACTACTAGTTGTGAGTCAGAAGTTGAATAATAAAGTAGTATTAATTGTATTTAATTATGTATGTTAAATAAAGGTATTTTGACTACTACATTCACTGCACATACACGACTATCTGTTCCATTAATGTGTAATACTGATAGAAATAGTTAGTTAGTTAGTCGATAGCTGAGTCAGCTGTAGAGGTTGTTAAAGGTTGTTAGATAATGATTAGTTAGTTACAATGAGTTGTATACATGACTCACTTCTTAGCTCATTCTTAGCTCATCTTAACTCAAGTCTATAGATAGACTTATAACTGTAAGCTTCAAGTGCGAATAATGAAAATTCAGCTTTTGTCTATCTTCTTCCTCTCCTTGATTGAAAGCTATCAAGCTGCAATCCTTCTATTTCACATGGTATCAGAGCCATGAGCTCAGTGTGTTTTTTTATCACATTTCACTAAGTTCTCTGCACAATTTGAGATCTTTGTTCCAGGATATTTTTTATCTCTATTTTCACTTTCTTTTTCTTCACGATTTAGATCTATATTGCAGTTACATCCTATCAATCATGGCACCTAAAATTGATCAAAGTAATCCACTTTTCATTGGTTCATCTGATAGTTCCAATGTTGTACTTGTTTCAATTAAGTTAACTGGTTCAGAAAATTATAATTTATGGAGTCGATTGATGCGTATTGCTCTCTTAGGGAAGAGAAAGTTTGGATTTGTCACTAGAACCTACAGCAAGGAGTCGTATAGAGGGGAGCTTTATGAGCAGTGGGAAACATGTAGTGCAATTGTGGTTTCCTGGATCATGAACACTGTGAGTGAAAGTCTGTTATTTGGAATTGTTTATGCCACGAATACTTGTACAGTTTGGGAAGATTTGAAGGAGAGATATGACAAGGTGAATCGTATGTGTATATACCAATTGCATTGTGAAATTAATATTTACTCTCAAGGTATAGATTCAATCTCAGTTTATTTTACCAAATTGAAGAGTTTATAGGGTAAGTATGATGTACTAGTGCCAAATCCTAGTTGTGATTGCCCTACGTCTAGAGAGTACTCAGATCATATGGTCAATTTAGACTTTTACAGTTTTTAAGTGGCCTAAATGAGTCTTATGATCAAGCTAGAAGACAGATATTGCTCAAAGGAGTGACTCCTACTCTTAATCAAGTTTATGCTATGCTTATAGAAGATAAATCTAATATTCATCTTATATGATGACTGAGAATGACAGATCAGAACCACTTGTTATGCAAGTGAATCGAAATTATGGTTTTGGACAGAGCAACACTAACTATAAAGGTAGAAAGTGTGATTACTGCCATCTCTTAGGTCATATCAAGGAAATTTGTCATAAGTTAGTAAGTTATCCAAATAACTGGAAGAACAAGAAGAAACAAGGCTACAACTCTAACTTTAGATCACAGAATACTACAGTAACAGCTTTTCAACACACAATGGCGGTAACAACTTTGTCAACATTTGTAACAAGCCTTCTCAGGCTCCAACTATGGTAGCTGGTCAGGTTGATGTTGCTAGTTCTAGTCATAAAGTGACTCATGCACCACTAGCCAAGCCTCACACATTCACTGAGGAAGGAGTACACTCAGATTATGACCATGTTGAGAAAAAATACCAAAGATATGAAACAAGTAAATATGACAGGTATTACTACTTGTTTCTTGTCCAAAACATGTCCTGACAGTTGGATTGTAGATCAGGTGCTACACATCATGTGTCTGCACATAGACACTTAATCAAAAGTAGTACCAGATTAGACTCCAAACATTTGGACAAGTTGCACCTCCCAACAGGTGATGAAGTGACAATCTCATACACTGGAGAAGCCTACATTTTTACAGATGATGTGATCAAAGATGTTCCACTAGTTCCAGACTTCAAACTCAATTTGTTGTTTGTTGCTATGATAAACCAAGGAACTTTCATGCTTTGTATATTTTTATCCTGATTTTTGTATCTTTCAGGACCTCTTCAATAGCAAGGTGAAGGGGATTGGTAGACAAAAGAATGGACTATATTTTCTTAAAAGTGGTTGGACAGGAGATATTAATCAGTCAGGATCAAAAACCTGCAAATTCATTGCAGAAGTCTTAACTTCCAATTGCAGCTTATGGCACCAAAGACTTGGACACCCTGCTTCTCAGGTTTTCAAATGTTTAGATATTCTGAAGAATCCTAGTGATGTAAATATGTTGAATAAATATACTATGTGTCCCCTAGCTAAACAGACAAGATTGTCATTTCCTACAAGTTCTACTAGATGCTCCACTTATTTTGAACTTGTACATATGGATTTATGGGTTCCATATAAAACTTCTACTTTTGACAACAAATACTATTTCTTGACTATGGTAGATGACCATAGTAGATACACTTGGGTGCACTTGTCGCAGTTAAATTCTGAGGCCATAGTGGCCATTAAAACATTAATTTCCATGATTAAAACTCAGTTTGGAGTAGTGGTGAAAACCATCAAATCTGGTAATGGAACTGAATTTATCATCATTCAATGTAAAACATTATTCCAGTCCCTAAGCATTCTACATCAGACCAGCTATCCTCACACTTCTCAACAGAATAAAGTTATGGAGAGGAAGCACAGAAACATATTAAACATAGCCAGAGCACTCAAGTTTCAGTCTCACTTGCCATTAAATATTGGGGACTGTGTGTAAAGGCTGCAGTGTATATAATGAACACGTTACCTTCTTATGTTCTGAATGGTAAGAGCACGTTTCAGTTAATGTTTTCCAAGGATCCTAAGTTGTCTCATCTCAGGGTATTTGGATGCTTATGCTATGTGACTATCCTACTAAGAGGTGACAAATTCACAGAAAGGGCCAAACCTGCAGTATTGATAGGATATTCAGAGTCTCGGAAGGGATATTTATTGCTGGATTTCACCTCAAAGAGACTATTAGTCAGTAGGGATGTTGTGTTTCATGAAGATACATTTTCTTTTGCTTTCTCACCAGCACAAAATACACAAGCTTACTCATCTGATGAATTTATCATTGACTTCTTGATCCCCACAGATGATACTGAGAGTGTTACTGAAAATGCTGCAAATGAGGAGGATGGCATTATTGATGTTGCATTGCCTGGTGTAGCTTTACCTGACACAAATCATAAAGATCCCTGTCAAGATAAACCTTTCCTGCCTCAACCTTCCTCCAGTAGACCAACAAGGCCAAGTAGACCACCAGTATAGATGCATGATTATATTGATACTTCCAGGAACCAGAGATGCAAGCATCCATTGGCCAACAACTTCTCTGACAAGAATCTGAGTCCTGCTTATCAGTGCTACTTAACCAAGTTCTCCAATTTGACTGAGCCTCAGCATTTTAAACAAGTAGTACAAGATGAAATATAGGTGGAAGCTATGAAGTCTGAAATTCAAGCCTTGGAAGCCAACAATATCTGGATCATTGTTGATCTGTAAAAGGGAACAATATTGTTGGTTCCAAGTAGGTATACAAAATCAAATATCTTGCAAATAGTGAAGCGAAGAGGTTTAAAGCAAGGTTAGTGGCCAAAGGATATATTCAACATGAGGTATTAGATTATCCTAAAACATATTCACCAGTGGTTAAGATGGTTACAATCAGAAGTTTGATTGCAATAGTTGTATCTAAGGGTTGGAATCCTCACCAAATCGATGTGTATAATGTATTCTTACAAGGAGATCTTGATAAGGAGCTATACATGGAAATACCAAAGGGATTTAGAAGACAAGGAGAGCACAAGGTGTGTAAGTTGATCAAATCCTTATATGGTCTTAAGCAGGCCTCTGGGAAATGGAATCTGAAGCTCACTCATGCCTTACTTAATGCTGGTTTTACCCAGAGTGCACATAATTATTCCCTATTCACTCTAAATTGAGGTAATGATACTGTTATAGTTCTTGTTTATATTGATGATTTTCTAATCACTAAAAGCAGTGCATCATTGATCAATGCCACCAAAATCAAGTTGCATCAGAGATCATCTTGAACCAAAGGAGGTACATTCTTGAGTTGATTGCTGACACAGGTCTTAGTGGTTCTAAACCTGCTATTACTCCTTTAGAGTATAATTCCAAGCTCACCTCAACTAAATATGATCAAGCCACAGGTGCACAAGGTGATGAATTGTTGTCTGACATTTCCTCTTATCAAAGACTTGTTGGCAAGCTTATGTATGCTACTATTACAAGGCCAGACATTAACTTTGTTGTCCAGACTCTCATCCAATTCATGCAACACCCCAAGAAGTCTCACTGGAAAGTAGCTACTAGGGTGGTCAGATACCATAAAGGTTCTATTCGTCAAGGTGTATGGTTAAAAGCTGAGCCTGCTAATACTCTAACTTGATGGTGTGACTCAGATTGGGCTGCTTCTCCAAATACTAGAAAATCAGTTACTGGTTATGACATTCACTTTGGTGAATCATTCATATCATGAAAGTCCAAGAAGCAACACACTGTTTCTAGGAGTTCTGCTGAAGCTGGGTACAGAAGCATGACTTCAGCAGTTGCAGAACTCACTTGGTTGGTTGGATTGTTTTGGGAACTCAAGGTTCCTATCACCCTTCCCATTTTAGATTTTAGTGACAGTAATTCAACCATCCAATAGGTCAACAACCCTGTGTTTCATGAGAGAACTAAACACATTGAGATTGACTGTCATTTCATCAGGTACAAGATCAAAGATGGCTTGATTAAAGCCCTATATGTTCATTCTAGTGATCAACTTGTTGACCTGCTTACAAAGAGCCTGAGTCTTGCTCAACATACTCATTTACTTAGCAAGCTTGGTATGCTAAACATTCTGCACCCTTTAGCTTGAGGGGGAGTGTTTTGACTACTACATACACGACTACCTGTTCCATTGATGTGTAATACTGATAGGAATAGTTAGTTAGTTAGTTAGCTGCTAGCTGAGTCAGTTGTAGAGGTTGTTAGATAATGATTAGTTAGTTACAATAAGTTGTCAATGAGCTGTATACATGATTCACTTCTTAACTCATTCTTATTTCATCTTAACTTAAGTCTATAAATAGACTTATAACTATAAGCTTCAAGTGAGAATAATGAAAATTCAGCTTCTCACTATCTTATTCTTCTCCTTGATTGCAAGCTATCAAGCAACAATCCTTCTATTTCACAAAAGGCTGGATACATATTCAGGCATTTAAACGTGTTAATATATTTCATTTCAACACTCAAATTATGCACATGCTGAATTTGTATTTTGGTACAAATGCTAAAGAAATTGCGTATAATCCTATAAATGGCCTTCTTTAAGCTTAATTAAGAAGGTAATTATAATGTTGATGTAGAATTTGTTGTTATTTGATTAAGTAGATATAGTACTAATTGTGTGTCAAAGTTGAATAAGTAGTATTGTACTTAATTATGTGTTTTAAATAAAGATTTAAATTTGAGAAAATGCAATGTTTTCACCCTAAACTATACACAAAATTGTTGAGACACACCCAAACTTTAGGGGGCAATAGGACCGTCCTAAAGTTCGGATGTATCTCAGCAATTTCGTGTATAGTTCAGGGTGGAAACAGAGCTCCTTTAAATTTTAATACATAGTCAGCCCTTGAACTTATCAGAATATTTTATTTAGATACTTGAATTAAGCTATGTTTTAATCGAACATTTCATCAACTCCTTATAAAGTATTTCAATTAGACACTTCCAATTCAAATTTTGAAGAAAAAAAAATTGTGTGCATTTTCATTCATTTATTTATCTCGCCTCAACTCTTAATAAAGTTGGAGCTCTTTTCTAGTTATTTAGGCTTCCTAAATAGTAAATTGTTAATTTTTCCAAGAATATGTGTATGATGTTCAAGTTCACAAAATCAATTTAGTTGAAAAAAATCTGAAGTTATGTACTTATTTTGTTTGAAAAATACTTTTCAAATAGAGGTTTCAATATTAAGATCCAATGAATAATTAGCAATCGAATTTCAGCTTGTAAATATTGACTTATAAATAGACAACGATCAATCATTTCAATTAAATTATACAAGGATCTAAATTAAAGTAAGGAAAGAATAATATGTACTCAATCTTGCAATCTTACGCCGATTTATGAAGATGAGATAAGCATTTAGTATCCCTCTCAACTATGATTAAATTTGTTACTACCACACTCTTACTTTGCGAGGGTCCTATTATCCCCTCCCCCCCCCCCCCCCCCCAAACCCCAAGTAAATTTTACCGTATTTTTCAACCTTTTTAGCTGACGTGGCACATGGCAGTCTTTCACGCGCCTCGGGTGTTTAACTTCACACAAGGTGCCACATCAGCACAAAAGGGCGTCAAAAGTATGCTAAAATTGAGTTCAGGGGAAAATAGGACACTAGTGAAGTTGGAGTCTATCGTAGCAACTTTGGTCATAGTTCAGGGGGTACAGGATGTTTATCCCTATGAAGATAGGGGGTACAGGATGTTTATTCCTATGAAGATAGAGAAATTGTTTTCAGTAGACTATCAAAGTACTAAAGCATGTCACAATCCCAAATAGGATCCGTTGTACTCATTTCATTGCGATATTTTTAGTTTTCAAGTAGTAAATATTTTCGTTGATTAACTATATGTTGTGTTTCTTCTATCGCTTAAGAAGATATTACTCATTTCATTTTAAATTAGGTGTACCATATTATTTTGCGAAAATCATAAAGAAGAATGGGGTGATAGGAGTAACAATATATATTTAAGGGGCACATAGACCCCCATAATTACATTATTATTAAGTTTTACATCCATGCAATGGGACAAAGTCCCTGCATG